>NC_046154.1:193550222-193677722 GCF_011064425.1 Rattus rattus | reverse complement strand
AATTATTATAAAATAATTTGTTTCATTCTTTTCTTAGGTACCTCTTCTGCCAATATGTTCCTGGGGAATTTAAAGTGTTAACAAAATTTAAAAATACGCTCTACAATTGCCTGTGTGATTTGAACATAGTTGTATTGCATTTTTTTAACAATGAAATGATTTGCACTTGAAGAAAACTGTGCTGACTCTGTCTCTCTCTCTCTCTCCCCCTCTCTCTCTCTCCCTCCCCTCTCTCCCTCTCTCCCTCTCTCCCTCTTTCCCTCTTTCCCCCTCTCTCTCCTCACAGGCGTCTTGCTGGAAATGCTTTGACACACATTCCCAAGGGAGCATTCGCAGGCCTTCACAGTCTCAAAGTTCTGTAAGTAACCCAGTGTTGTCACTTGAAGACAGTCCTGATTTGCATGTCACGTGACTGCTAATTAATGTGCAAATATCGTGTCCAATTTGGACCTTTGAGTCCCTCTCTGCCTTCGCCGATGTCATAAAACCATTGACTATAATCCATGTGTGACAGTTCCTCTCCTCCTCTCTAACATTATGTCTAAAGTTGCTTGCCTAGGAGCACTATAGAGCAAGAAAGGCAAACACCTTCTTACCAAATGCCACTTTTTGCCTGGGGTGTTGCCGTACAGTGTTGTTACGCCAATCTTTTGGATAAGTGCTATGTTGTATTTATATCAATTAATTACTTGAAACTGTCTGTTGGCTGTAATATATTTTCCAAGTGGTTTGGTTTTCAAATGAAATTTTATTATCTCCCAAAAATAAATAGAAAATAAAAAATAAAGTTGGTTCCCTCCAAATAACCACCTTACCTACTCACACATGCAAGAATGTCTGTCTTTCTCCAGGTCATGCAGTGGAGGAGCATGTCCTTAAAGACTCTGGTCACTGTGGTATGAGTGTAATGAGATCATAGCTTCAAATTTCCTTGAAATTTGTTTCCTTAGGATATGCCAAGTCAGGGCCCAGTCAAACACACTAAGTTTGGGTGCATACATAGACCACCTGGTATATGACCTAGCAAAGTGGACAGCTGCTTATTAAGAAATGGTGGATTAGGGATGTAGCTCGGTGGTACATTTGCCAACTTTACCCAAACCCCTGGGTCCTATCCAGGGGAGAGAATTAGGAAGCAGAGAAAGTTTTAAATATGTTTCTACATAAATTTTTTTCACATTCATTGTCCAACTTCCAAGTTTGTTGTCATAAAATTCGTACTATTGAATACTATCTTAGTTTGGATTTTTATTGCTATATTGAGACACCAAAACCAAATGCAATTTGGGGAAGAATTTGGCTTACATATCCCTAATCACAGTCCTTCGAGGGAAGCCAAAGCAGGGACTCAAACTTGGCAGGAACGTGGAGGCAGGAGCTGATGCAGAGGCCATGGAGGGTGCTGCTCACTGGCTTGCTCCTCATGGCTTGCTCAGCTTTCATATAGAACCCAGCCCAGGGATGGCACCATCCACAATAAGCTAGACCTCCCACATCAATCACGGATTAAGAAAATGGCCTACAGGTTTGTCTATACCCATTTTGTAGAACTTTCTTAATAAATCCCTTCTAACTTGACACTTTTTTGGGTCCAAAAAAAAAAAAAAAAAAACTAGCCATGTTTTCTTCTTCTTCTCCCACCACTACTCACAGTCAAATTCTGTTTCAGTGCCTTCTGGTTTGAAGCATCTAAGTAGAGGAATTAGTAAAAGTTTCAAATCATTTAAATTTTATCCACAGAGCAACATCTTGACTTTATTTCTTTTCATTGAGATAAAAGTTAACTTCCAAAAAGCACTGGGTTTAGTTATGCTTAATAAAAATTGCTTCAATGGCCCAAGCTATATGTAGGTTTTAAAAAGCTTAATTAAGTTTAATACTTTATTACAAATTAAATATTATAGCAGAATTGTTGTTTGTCCCTCTTAGATTCCTGGCTTCCCTTCCTTTTGGATCATTTGTACCCTTAACAGAAACATTGCTGGACTTATTCCCATACTCCTTATTTTATGCGTTTACACCAGGTAAAATACACCTGCATCTCAGGGAACCCAGCAAGATATTTGAACCATTCAAAATGCATCATGAAATTCAAGTTTAAATGAGAAGACTAAAATGATCCTCTCATGTCTGTATACAGTAAAATATTTGATAAAAATAAATTATCCTGTAAAAATGGTCAATTAAAGCACTGGCTGCTCCTAAAGAACCCAAAATTGAATGACCAGGGCCCACATGGCAGTGCAATCAACTCCAGTTCAGGGGACCAAACACCCCCTTCACCTCCACAGTCTCCTATACAAAACATGCAGAAGAGCACACATTCATTTAGCAAAAAATGAATAAAAATTAAAAACAATAAAAATAAACTATACTGTAATCAACTACTTCAATTCATTCAACAAACTGTATATTTAGTATATGAACTAGTGTATATATATATATATATGTGTGCATGTATACCTCAAGTTACCATGTTGTATTTGAAGTACAAGTATCTAATATGAATACCAATGGATTATATGATATTAAGTATATATACATCGAATTACATAGAAATATAATTTTTAATTCCTGATCTTAAGTCTGAACTACTCAAGTTTTATATGTGATTTTTCCCACAACAACATGATTTACTTCTCCTAAATTTATTGTGTATAATCCTATTTGTACTATCTTTCCATTAAATGCTTCTCATAACACACTACATGTCCTGTAAATTAAAGGCGGTACATATATTGGTCATTGGAATATCCCAGCTCTCTAAAAAGTACCTGAATCACAGTATGCACTCAGTAAACGTTTGTGAGATGAGAAAACACAGATGCCCCAGACATCGACACTGTCTTAAGTTTGATTGATGCGAACCCACTGTTCCAAGTTTATTTATAGAATATCTATCGGGCGCATAGCAAACAAGATGTCTATGTCTGCTATGGGTCTCTACCTGCAAGCAGGTTTCATGTGCCCAGAATAGATCTGCACATATTTCTTGCTGCTTTTTGTGTTGCATTTTGCCTGAACACTCTAGACAGTGTTGGCCTAAACTGGTTTTTAAAACGAGTCTTAGAAGCTACAGTTTAGATAAGGTTCAAGTTGGCCCCCAAGGGTTCATACCCCAGAGATTTGGTCCTAATGGGGTGATGCTCAGATAGTGGAACCTTTAAGGGGTGGGGACTGTTAATGTTCTGACTTTACATGTTGGAAGGTCACCATGTCATTGGAAGAGCCATTCTCAGTAGGATTAACACAATTCTCACCAGGACTCTGGTTAAATTCCCCAGAGTATGAGTTGTTATAAAAAGGGCAAACCTGGGCCCCGGAGCCTTCTAACTTCCCATCGGAACACACAGTTGCTTCTTCCTATGAAGAAAGGAAGGATTTGTTATTTTAAAAAAAATCTCCTTTCATCCATTCCTAACTAACCAATGTTTCCAGTCTTCTAAGTCGGGGATTGAGCAAGGCTTGGCGATTGCAACGCCCAAAGTGTCATTAAACAAATTATTGCTAGAAATCACTAGTAGATCAATGGAACAGATTATGGGATCTGGACAGCCAAGCAGAGCACCTCTCCTCCTGGACAGAGTGTATCTAGAGATGCGCTCAACTACACAACCATAAAACTATGAAACACTCGCTCCAGTCTGGGGTTCAGCCCTGGCTTCCTATGAAAGAGATTTCCCTTCAGAAAACACCACAAAAGCTTGAAGTTAGAACAACTGGGAATTAACCCTCCAGGTAAGATGGCAGCTGCCTGACAGGACAGTGCTCAGAGGCACACGGGTGGGAAAGACCTGGGATGAAGAGGTACCTCCAAACAGGTTAAAACTCCACCATTTAAAAGAGAATGTGAGGATTTGAAGAAAAGTCTAAAGATTCACACTTTGGGCAGTACCATGTCAAAACAGTGTGGATTTTTTTTTTCTAAGCTCAATGAGGAGCTGAAGAAAAGGTGACAGAAAGAAATGTTCGGATTTTACAATTTAGTTACGATCCCTAACAAATGATGAGGGTTGAGGGGTGGGGGAGCCAGCAAGGTCCTGCAGGAATTTTATTTCTGTTATTGCTGACTTAGAGACTAATATTCTATAGAGATCCAAATCATTAAATAACTTAAACTGTCTTGACATCAGAGCAGTGGTGCTCAGCGTGGAGGCCCTGCCTGCTACGGAGACGTTAGCGACTGTGGGGACATCTTTCTCCAGGTGTGATCACAATGTGGGGTATGGGCCAGGGCAAAGGCAGGAATCTCCCATTCTCCTGGACCCCTGACTATTCCCTTGCTATCAGTGCAAGCCACCACTACCTTAATGTGTAACTCTACTGAAAGGTTGTATAAGGAACTGTACATGTCATCATAGTTAGCATAGAAAAATTCAGGTGAATTAGATACATCCTGTCAAAACCATTGATTAATTAATTAAATTTGTATATTTGTTTATTTCTAGTATTATGGGTTTTCTAATGACATGTTTATGTCAAAGTAGTATTCAGTAGAATCTTTTCAAAAGCAACAAAACAAATCGTATATAGAAATAGGTTAGATAAGATAGATAGATAGATAGATAGATAGATAGATAGATAGATAGGTAGATTTAAAACTTATTTGAAATTACTATTAAATTAGCAGAAAGAAAAGAAGCTAAGAGAAAAAGCCACACTGGATTTAGTTAGCAAAGTTTGCTCTATAGATTTTCATACTGCCTCCTTTTAACTAACTGGGGTGCAACCACGCACAGTTCATGTTGTAGCAATTACTCAGTGGTTTATTATTTGGGGATGGCCCATTGCTTTAGAAATCTTATTCTTCCACTACCTAACAAGCTTTTCTCCTCAACTTTGAAGGAGGCAGTGTGACTGCACACTTTCCCCAGTCAACTTTGAATCCTCATGTCCTATGGAGGGAAATGATCCCCAGGGTCTTCCAAAGTGCTGGAGGAGGAATGCTGGCCTCAGCCTGTTCATGTAGGATACGTGTTTTAATGGCATTTGAAGATTGTCCTGTCCATAGGAAGTCAGTTTGACTCATCCTGAAGATTCCCACGCCCGTACATGAGTTTCACTTCTTCACCTGAACTGCAACTCTACTAGTTTGTCTGGGTTCTGTTACTCTTGTTTTGATAAAGAGTGTTTCCTTTTTCATAAAATGAGTAAGAATGTTCTGTTGCTACATGTCTTCACTCCCATCTAGATGCCTGCCTATGTTTCTATTGTATGAATGGCTTCTGATCATGTTATCTTTTTCTCACGCCTTGTTAGTACAAGTACGGACAAGGGCTGGGGATGTAGCTCAGCTTGTGAAGTGGTTGCCTAAGATACACGAGGCCCTGGGTTCCATCCTTGCTCTGATATGTAGCATTTCATCCATGAGGCATAGCAAGGTATGCCAGTAATTCCAGCAATGGGGAGGTGGAGGCAGAATGCCAGGTTCAAGGTCACCCTTAGCTAATGAGTTTAAAATGAGCATAGGCTACTTGAGAATCTTGTGTCGGGAGGAAAAGAAAAGAGAGAGAAATACATAAATGCTGGGTCAAGCAACTAACTCATTCATTAAAAAATTGTTCCTGGGATTGTTGCATGTAACATTATGCATTTAGTTGCAACATAAGAAAATAGATTTACTATAAATAATTCTTTCATAGCTCTCTAATAGGAAAGTATTGATCTAATGAGATTGAACGCCACAGCAGAAATGCCAAAATTCTTAGCAGAATAGACATGTCACTCTCCTCATCCAAACTCTTAAAAGTTCAAAGGTGCCTGCAAAGACACTGCGAAGGTCATATTCATAAAGAGCCATGACTTGTGTAAGGTGGATGAGCAGAGTCTAAGAGAAGGGTCCTAGTGATCCAGTCCAGTAAGAACAAAGAGGACAGTGGCGTTTGTTGGCTGGTGCTGTCTTACATAAGGAATCTTACTGTGATCTCTTACATTTAGTATTTAAGATTATTGCCCTTGAACACACTGACCCCAAGGTAAGTAAGCTGTCTGGTTCTGTCATGCAAAATACTTAACCCAATGAGATGCCAAATGAGGCTATCCTCCACAAAAGTTCATCTTGTGGTATAAGCCCTTTAGTCAAGGAAGGGCTCCATCCTCCTACCTCCCAGTCCCAAACCAAAACCATAAGGTGATGGACAAAGGTAGCCATAGAAAAGTCACAGAGAGCCATAGTTCTCCCATTCAACACAGACCTACAATGCGGCCTTGGTAGGCAGCATGATGTCTGTGCATGGGACACTTAAATAAAAAGAACATCCAAGGTCATCAATTGTCACCAGTCCCCACTCAACAAGATGACAAGTTACTAACATCTCTGATCTACTCATCTGTCCTCATTTAGCCTTGCTGATCAAAAATTAGAGAAAAAGACAAAAATATAAGCAAAGATTATGCTTAGAGGACACATCTGAGGACACATCTGTTCTTGAGACCGTATGAAATAGTGACTGTTTTAAAAATAGAAAAGAAGTTAGGAAAATACAAAATCACACCCTGCCTCTAACAAAAGCAGTTCCTATTCTTGTTGTACAAGCGATAGAATGGAGCTATGCGTCCACTTCCCTGTTTAGGACATGTTAGACTGTTTATGCACCATGCATTCAGGAAGGAGGGCATGTGAAAGAAATCAACAATCACTTACTGAGAGTTTTCTGTCTTAACTGTACTCTGCAGTACTAGAAACCCTTTAACCACTTAGTCTCCCACTCAAGCATCTTGAACAAAGACAGAATTTCCTAATTAACTCACTGAGGACTCAAGGATAACCTGCCCTTGTTCTGTCATCTGAAGGTAACTGGACAAGAGAGGAGGGCTTAACTGATAGCTGGCAGTTTTGTGGGATTTATTTATTTATTATTTGCCCCCATACCTGGCATGAGTGATGCTCTGATGTTCTTGAGGCACCTGGGACAGCATCTACTGCTGCCCTGTTAGGGACAAGCGATTGTTCATTTTCTTTACCGTCTTTCTTTTGTTGTTGTTTTCATGGACAGCATGCTGCAGAATAACCAGCTGAGACAGGTTCCGGAGGAAGCGCTACAGAACCTGAGAAGCCTTCAGTCCCTGTAAGTACAGCCGTAGCCACAAATCATGAATCTCGATCTGAGAAGGGAAACGTCCTGTTTGATCCACGGACCTGAAGTCTTAGCCCTAGAGCTTGGGGGTTCCAGGCAGATATTTAATTACATCCTCAGCCAAAAGCCTCCTATGTGTTGGTGTTTCAGGAGCAAACATTCCTGTCCACGTGCCCATTAATATTTTTTTTTCTAAATTCTAATGAAAAAAAAAATGATGCTTACCTTTTACCTAGAAAATTGGAATGGACAACCTGATACTTTGGCTTCTTTAATTTGTTTTATCTTTAAACTGTCTGAGCTTCTTTGTAATCCGACTTTACTTGGCAAAATAAATACAAGGGCTTTAAACTCTGTGTTATCCATCAAGGACCCTCAAATTCGGAAATGAAGAGCTACCATGTGTCCTGACGCATAGCTACTGCACAAACCACGAGCTGCCCATCACTGCACACATAGATAATCACAAACAGGTCCCACAGGGCTCATATACATAGACTCCTAGACCTCACACAGACACACACCAACACACACACATACACGCACTACAGCGGTGTGGAAGTCTTTTGCTCGGAGCACACCTTTCCCTCAGAGATTTCCATCCCTGCACCCACATAAACAAATAAGTAATCCCCCCTCCCATGAGGAGCATTCATACCAGCTAGATGTTTGGGAACTTGGGTTGGAAGTAATTGTACTCAATCACGACTTGGCAAGTCTCTGCCACAACTGTTGTGTTAGTAAACCATCTTCTCATCAGAATGTAGGAATGATTCCAATCCGTTGCATGATTTCTGATACACATGTGTGTCAGGTGCTCCCTAATTATACTTACACTGGAGGTCCTCATCTGTCAAACAAAGTGCTGCCTTCTGGTCCTGACTGATGAGGGAGATAAAGGCACGAACAGAGTGAGTGAGTACTGCAGACTCTAGCCGGAAAAAAGAAAAAAAATCTCCTCCGTGAGGAATCCATCAGTTAATAATTACATACGGCTTGCTTGATGCTTTTCTACGGTGGTAACAAGAGAAGGGGGTGTGAGATCTGAAGATGAGACCTTCATCCTTTGATCTTCCTTTTTAATGAAAGAAAATCTGGGCTTGGGGTCGGTTCATGCTTTTTATTCTGGTCAAAGTGACTTCCCAGGTTTTCGGCAGCCTATAGATAAACAAGCGCACAAGGGACTCTTTGTGGCTGGGGATGGGGCTGTTGCATTTCCAGCCACTCCTCAGTGACAGGACGGTGTCACTCTTCTTTTGTGGAGCTAGCTTTACCTGAAGGACACAGGCAGAGGGAAGCCAACTGCCTCCAGTAGGGCTGTGAGGGGGGTGGGGATCTGGTGGCTGAATGGAAATTGAGACACTGACACTGCCCAATAGGGACTTTAAACAGCTGCAAGGCAGGCAGTAGATACTGGGATAAGAGCTTGTAACTGAAATCCCCCATTGGCTGAAAGATCACAAACAGAAGGGAACTCTTTGAGAAAGAGAAAACCATGACCCTTTTCTTCACTTCGGCTGGGCGGTGCTCTCTGATAAAGGTGTTCAGATTCTGTTTCTGACCGGGCTAGATATTTACTGTTCACCAGGTGTCTCCCAGTTTCTGGTTCACAAAAGGAATTTCTTTCTGAAACCTTATAAACACATAAGTACACGTTCCCTGTGGAAGAAGCCAAGGGTTAACGTTCCAGGATGACATCACATCCGAAGCGAAGTGTCTAGACAGGTTCTCAGCCCTTGGGGCACACTGCTTTGTGTCAGCTGGGTTATGTGACAAATGGTCACCAGGTCCCTTTTGCTCAGAGCTCAGTCAGTTGGAGCTGTGAGGCAGGGGCAGTGTGTGTATGCTGGTGTGCTTCTTTTTTGTCACTGGTAATGGTTTGTACTGCTTTGGTGCAACAGATAGGATTCGCTCACAAAAGATTCGCAAGCACAACTTAACCACCAACTCCCCAGACCACACGGCATCGAATGACGGTGCCCCCTGCCCTGGCTTGGAGGTCTTGGGAACAGCAAACTCCATTCAAGTTGTGTTGTTATCTTGTGCTTAATGTGGTAAATAGCCTTTCTCATACTTCTATCAAGCAGCTCCAAAATGGAAAGGCCTTGTGGTCGTCCCATTTCTTATCTGTTTCCGTTCTGAATCCAGGCTGTTCATCTGGGATGCAAGGACATCCACTTTGTGCTGCTTCACTATCAGTAAGAGCAGGGGTTGGGGGGTAAGAGTCCATCTTCTCTGCTGTGCCAACACTAGGAAGTCTCCCTACCAAGTCATAGCCTCTTCTTGGACCTGAGTCAACACTTAGATTATTATCACTTGGCCCTGTTAATATATGGTGGTTCTGATTATTCTACTCTCTTCAATTAACCCAACCAAACCCAAACACACACACACACACACACACACACACACACACACACACAGGTTGTGAGGGAGAAAGAAAGGAAGGAAGGAAGGAAGGAAGGAAGGAAGAAAGAAAGAAAGAAAGAAAGAAAGAAAGAAAGAAAGAAAGAAAGAAAGAAAGAAAGAAAGAGAAAGAAGGAAGGAAGGAAGGAAGGAAGAAAGGTTGATTTTCTTTGTGTTTTATATTAAGAGGCAGTCCTCTGGACATTGCATTCATTGCACGTGTCTCCCCACCAGAGAGGCTTTTCAATGCTCGTGATAAATTATTGTCCAGAGAGTCCTGGCACCTAGCTACACCCCAGAACAATGCAAACTAGAATCTCTGAGTATTGCTGTGATTAATGCCTGTCAAGAAGCAACCTGGGGCGGGTAGATGTGTGTGTGTGTGGGGGGGGTTTACTTTGGCTTACAGTTTGAGGGAATCTAAAAACAGTCCACTGTGGCAGAGAGGACATGGTGACATGAATGGGAGGCATCTGATCACATTGCTTTCATAATGGGAAGCAAAGAGAAAACAGGAAGTGGAGCTTCCTGTTGGTATAAAATCTCCAAGCCCCAACCCCAGTAACCCACTTCTTCCTGCAAAACTCCACCTCCTAAAGGTTCCACAACCTTCCCAAACAGTGCCATCATCTAAGGACCCCGTGTTTAAACCCAAGAGCCTCTGCCCGACATTCTCCCCCCCTCCCCCGCTCAAACCACAGCCCTGGGGCAGGTTCCGTGCATTGGTGTTTCCTAATAGCCTTCTTGTATATATAAGTATTTCTTAAAGTAAAAGCTTGGAAATTGCGTGTTCTGCAGGTGGTATTTATCCCCTTGGGTGATATGAAAACCTTTCTGAATTCTTTTCAAGCCTGAAAACAAAAGTCACAAAATCCATACTTTGTAGTCCAATGAAGCTAATGATAGAGGTACGATATGAAAGTAAAGCATTGCCTCGTGTTTAATTGGAGACAGTTCCCCTCTCTGCCCGCTCACTCTACTGACTGCCTTGGGCAAATGAAGTTGAAATGTCACATGCCATACTGCCCAGATTTTCAAATGTGATACCTAGAACAGTCACGTCAGCACCACCTTCATTTCAGAGAGCCTTCGGGCCCAAGTCAGTGTTATTTAATGAGAATTTTTATTTTAGCAAAACTCTAGAGGATTCGTATACAAAATACGCTTGGAATTAAAGTGTCCAGGGTTCTACTACCCTAGCAAATGATCAACACACCCGAAAAAGGTTGAGAAGCAGCAAAACCCACCATTCGTAGTCTTGGTTCCACTCACCTATACTTGGCTTCTCGGAGGAAGCTTAAGAACTTGATCTACTGCAACTGGTAATGTTATTGTGAGGACGAGACAGATTGTTCTCAAGTTTCAAGGGTTCTAATTCTCCACTTGTTCCCCATAAACAAAACCTGGTTTGTTCCTAACGAAATGACATAGGTACATTTGTGTTCTTTTAACTGTCTCCTGATGCTTACAAACTGCTCGGCTGAAGGGAAAGGGTCAGAGGCCAGCGGCACAGAGCACACTCCTGGGTGATGTGTGCATTGACTTCTGACGTGGCAGCGACTGCCCAGACACCGAGTGGACTTCTGTAATGCAATCAAATGTAACTTAATTTCCTTTCCGTATTTTTGGAAGGGAATAGAAATGTAATCAGAATTCATAGTGAGTTGTAGTTCACTCGGAAACTTTTGGCATTGTAGACGTCTGAGGGCCAGGGTTTAGTTACAGGCATCGGATGATAACTCAAAGCCTAGCCCTCCCGTGCCTCCACCTTTACTAGTAGTTAAGAAATCAATCTACGGGTAAAGACTGCCTCATTTGTGACAGCCAGTAAACGGATTTCAAATATCTCAAAGCTACACATGAAGTTTAAGCTGGCCAAGGAAAATTATTCCTTCATATTTGTCCAAGTAGTCAAGGGACTATTTGAAACCCAGGTTTTAATTCCAAATCCTCATTAGCAAAGCTAATTTTGTAAAATGTGCATCACAGAGATGATAAGTTGCTAAATCGAAAATGAAAGAAGAATCAAGCATATCTTTTTTATTGTCTCTAGTTTCTAATTAGCTAAGGTTCACCTGCAGGGTGTAAGAGTCTATGTAAAACCCAAGCAGAATGTACCCTTCCCATCTGAAGCATGACCTGACTACAGGGATCAAATCCAGGGTTACAATTTACACCCCAGGGCCATGTAAAACATCCATCAGTGACTTCATCCAGACTCTTCATAACTTGTTTCTGCTTATAGTTGTTTTTAAAAGAGACAATATCCTAGATGAGCCAGGGAGGAGGAAGAGGCGGGGCACAGTTCTGAGCCAAGTTAGGGCGAGCCTGGGACAGCAGCATGTTCCCCCATTGACACTTAGAAGCCTATTGAGTTTCAGAGCCTGGATATAGAACGGGAAGGAAGTAACAAAAGACAAGGAAGTGTGACCAGACGAAAAGAATACAAGAAAACCTAGAGCGTAATGTTATAGAATCAAAGGGGCTAAAAATAAAGTGGCTTTAGTAACAGTGATATTATTCCTTCCATTAAAATAGTTAAAGAAATCATGAGCTCACACAACAACAACAAAAAAATAAACTGTTTCTATCCCCCACCCGAAAGATGTCAACATACAGGATAGAGGTGGACTCGGAAGGGAAGCTCTAGAGGCTGGAGACTCTGTTGGACTCGAGGTTCATTTCATGAAAGCAAATGCAAATCAGCATCCAGTGAATCCCCACAAGAAAGAAAAAGGGGTTATTTTTCTCTGCTCCCCTCAGTTTGAACATGAAGAGGAAGCGGTTTTCAGAGGAAAAGCTCTTCCTACATAATATTTGCAAGAAGAGAAGCTAACATGGGAGCATAGTCATGGATAGGGACTAACATGAATTGTTTATTTTAAAAAAGGAGAGGTTCCTGGGCCAGGCCATCTGCAGGGCTGTGGGAGTCCTTTAACAGCAGTCCCACCAGAAAGGTAAGGATGTTAGGAAACATGGGCGTTAGGAAATCAGAAGTCAAATAAGCCTTTTAAAGCAGAGCGGACTCTTTGGGAAAGTTAACTGAGTAACAGTTTTGGAAAGTGAGCTGTGAGTCAGAGAGACCTGTTTCCAGATAGATGGGCTATGTGGTGAAATAGAAGCCTGATGTGGATGTCTCCTGAGAGGCTCTGCCAGAGCCTGATATAGGTGAGGATGCTTGCAGCTAACTATCGGACTGAGCATGGGGACCCCAATGAAGGAGTTAGAGAAAGGACTGAAGGAGCTGAAGGGGTTTGCAACTCCATAGGAAGAACAACAATATCAACCAACCAGACTGCCCAGAGCTCCCAGGGACTAAACCATCGACCTAAAAGTACACACGGACAGACCCATGGCTCCAACTGCATATGTAGCAGAGGATGGCTTTGTCTGACATTAATAGGAAGAAAAGCCCTTGGTCTTGCCAAAGCTCGATCCCACCCCCCCCAGTGTAGGAAAATTTCAGGGTGTTGAGATGGGAGTGGGTGGGTGGGAGGGGGAGCATCTTCATAGAAGCAAGGGGAGAGGGAATGAGATCTCCCAAAAGGAGATTAATATTTGAAATGTAAATACATAAACTATCCAATAAAAAATGAAAAAAAATAGCGGGAGAAAATAGGGAAAGCGAAGAGACTTGTCACCATGGTGATGAAAGAAGGCAATGTTGTCCCCATCCTCACGGGTTAGGTACTAGCATTATTACCCTTTCTTTGTGAGGAGAAAGCAAAACTATCAGACTATTGACCTTTCCACGGTTTAACAGCTTTGGGGGGAAAAACTCAAGATGGAGATGTGTTTGAGAGAACTCTAGTCTGCCAGAACCCCAAAATCTGTCCATTTCACTCCCCTTGTTCCATACCTCCCTACCTACAGGAAAGGGTCACTGGTCAGAGAGAAGCATTAGGCTGGCTAGAAACACACACAGGGCAGAGACGTGACCATGAACCTTCACACAAAGCAGTGGAAGTTGTGATGCTGCCAGAGGGGAATAAGTGGGTTGAAGAAGAAAAAGGGATACTATTAAAATACGAGCCTGCCAGCCCTTGTTAGGGTTTCTCTGGCATTTGGTTATCTGATCCCTCGTGCCTATGACGGAGCAATCACTTCTCTCCAGATGAGAAGACTATGTGCGAGAAACTTGCCTCCCTTGTCAGGGTAGGAGTCATGTAGACAAAAGCTAGAAAAGTAAGTTCCTGATAGCAAGGACTACATAGTCCAACAGCTTGCTGGGAGGGTGGAGAAAACCTATACTATCAAGAAACAGAACAAATCAGCAGCTGTGTTGAGGTTTAGTCTTGCTCTCCACTGGAATGCTAAGCGCAAGTGTTGGGGGGTGTGGGGAAGACCTGGAGACTGCCCGTGATGCTATGGGACCCTGCCCCTAAGTTACTTCTGATTGGTAAATAAAAATGTCAACAGCCAATAACTGGGCAGAAGAGACACAGGCGGGGCTTAGGATTTGGGGGCTTGTGGTCAGAGGAGAACCGGAAGAAGAAGGTGAAAGGAGAGAGACAAGAAGCCACTGCTGATATACGCAATTATGAACGCAAATTGATCCTGGCAACTGCAGCACTCCTCATTACACACGCCAATGTTCTGGTTTCCTGAATGAAAGACACACACACCCCCAGCCTTTATGGTTTGATCTGTCTAAAACAGCTCAATGGCTGGGCCACTTCCTAACCTCCACGTGGCTAATCCACCTCCCTCCTATATTCCCAAGTCATTACTTACTAAAATCTATTTTCCGTCTTTGCTGCACTGGACCCAGTCAGGCAGCCCTTTTGGGGCCGCTGTCCCCTGCCTCCTACATGGTGTGTCGCGCACCTTCCCAGGCATGGCGTCGTTCCTTTCCTTCTCCCGGGTATGGCGGAACTCCTTCCCCCCTCTCCTCTCTCTTGGAGGTCCCTAGTCCAAGAATTCTAAAACCCGCCTCTGTTTCCCCTGCCCAGCTATTGGCTGTCAGCATCTTTATTTACCAATGAGAACCAGCTGGGTACAGGGTCTCTGAGTGTCTTATGTGCAGACACTCACAGCAGTTTAGGGGACACAAATTAACATAAGAATACAAGCAGCTACAAACCACCATGGGTTAGGTGAGTCTTGAAAACATGTCCCTGTAGGCTGGCGAACTGCAGTTCAGAGCACCCCAAATAAAACATAGTAAGTAATAACGTGGAGTTATGGATAGGAAAGTAGATTCTAATGGCATAGAGGGTAGGTATCTGTCCAGCTCTTGTGTTTAAGGCTTATTGTAAATATAAAGGTTGTGCGTGCCTTTTATCCAGGAACTGAAGGATCAAAGTCGGGTAGAAACCCCAGGCGGAGTTTAAAAATTTCTACAACAGGCTGAAGGCATCCCTGAGGAAGAGATAAGTATCAGGACAATGTTTAAAAAGTCATATTAGTGGAGGCTGGAGAGATGGCTCAGTGGTTAAGAGCACTGACTGCTCTTCCAGAGGTCCTGAGTTCAATTCCCAGCAACCACATGGTGGCTCACAACCATCTGTAATGGGGTCTGATGCCCTCTTCTGGTGCGTCTGAAGACAGCGATAGTGTACTTACTTATATATAATAAAAGTCATGTTAGGGCCAGACTCTATGAAAGTGTAGTGGGGCACAGGAAGGATAAGTAAATATCAGGCATATTGCAAGATGGAACGCCACAGGGAGGTCTTAAGAAGGGAGGAATCTGATCAGATCTGCATTATTGAAGAAGTCAGACTGGAGAAAGGAAACCTTTATCAGAATAGATGCTGGAGATCAAAAAAGCAAGATGGATTTGAGAAACACCTAGAGGATGAAGTTCCCAAAACTTCAAAGAACGAAGAAGCCAGGCGTGGTGGCCTAGACCTTTACTACCAGCACCCAGGAGGCAAATCTCTGTGAGATTGAGGCCAGTCTGGTCTACATAGTGAGTTCCAAAATAGCCAAGACCACATAGTGAGACCCTTCTCAAGAGAGGAGGAGGAGAAAGAAGAAGAGGAAGAAACGGGAGAGGAAGCAAAGAGGAGAAGTATCTTCAGTGATCTCTTGATGTCTAGGTTCTCTGACAGTTTGCTGATGGGGCAGTGACTGGGGTGAGTTCCCCTGTAGGATGAGGAAAGGGGACAGATCAGGATTCCTGCCTTGTGCTTTAGGAGAAAGAACTAAATAGACATGACAGGTAGTTTGAATTCCGGAGCCACAAAGCCTATCTCCTACCGTGCACCTCTCTTCCCTGAACACTTCATGATAAGAACCTGACTTACTACTGTTTTTTGAAATGTCTCAAAAAGGTTATAACCAGGAGACACAAAGACAGCCTTCTGGTATTCTTTATTAAAACGAACTGAAGGCCCAGACTCTAAGTTGTATCATAGACAGCTGCTCTGGGTTCCCTACTTTGGCTCTAAGCTGCAGGTCCTACTCTATGTACAGCTTTCCCCACACATCTTCCCTGGATTTAGTTGAGTCAATGGTTTCTACAGAGGTGGTGGGATTGACCTATTTATCAGGTTTCCCTGCTCTGTTAGTTCAGGACTCGGCACTTCAAGAGTAGGGATGGAGGAAAAGCCTGCCGATCGGAAGAATGTTAAAATTGGGATAGGCATGGAGACCCTTCTAAACACAGGAGATGGTCATGAACACAAATCCTAGAATTACTGTGGGAAAGAGATAGAAAAAAAAACCATTTAACTAGATCAGAGGAATAAGAGAAAGGTTCAAACAGATACGGTAGATAGTGGGCCTTGAATGTCAGAACGGAGGCGGGGGTTAGATTCGAAAGGAATGGCAATTTGGAAGAACCCTAGATTCCTACCAAGGGAATGATATAAAGGCCAATTTCAGAGAGATTAATCTGGCAGCAGTCTGCAGGATTAATTGAAAAGATAAGAGATCAAAGGCAAAAGGGGCCAACTCAGAAGCCATGACTGCAATGCAGGTGTGAAACAATAAGACTTAGCCCGGGAGTCAACCCAGAGATGACGATAAACAGACAGAACTTACTGAGGAATGGCTGAAAGGCAGTGGCAGGTCCAAAACCAGACTCAAGGTTTCAAATCCTGGTGGTTGGTACCTGGGAGACTAATGGGTCCCTGGCACAAAAAAAGAGTCTTTGTTTCCTGTGGAGAGAAATGAAACTGAAGACGTGACTGCCCTCGTTATTTTTGTTGTAGCTGTCTCCTTGTCACAAAACACACAGCAGCGTTGATCTCTGAAACAAACAAGCAAAAAAGGATCAACGTAATGAACTGTGCACCCGAAATCTCCTCTTCATCGGGGTTGGGGCACAGCTCGGTGACAGAGCCCCTACCTCTCACCACGTGGGAAGCTTAAGCTCTATCTTCAGCAATGCTGGCCCAGATGCCGGAGAAATAGAGGCTTAGAGACTCCAGGTACTTTTTATCCAGCTCCCAAGGCAATGGACAAGAATTAATTACGGCATTTCCAGGAACCTGCAGACTCTTTTCAACAAGAGAGAGGGAAAAAGGGATCATCACCGTTTCAGACATGTCTGAAGCAATGGTTCTCCTTCAGAGGGGCCGCACCAGTTTGACAAGTGAATTAGGTGGGGAAGGGAAGACAGAAGCAGAAACTTCCCATCTATATTCCCATGCATCTACTTCCCATTGCAGCCTTTCTGTGAACCCCACACCTGTCTTCATAAGACCTGGGTGTCTCATCAATATGGGAAATGTATTAAAAGATGGAGCCCTGACATTATGGCCAATCCACTTAATAAAAGGAACAGCAACGGTGAAAATGATTCCAATATTATAAAGAATGTATTTCATTATGTATTGCTCTATTTATACAGACGACCATCCATCCTGATGACACCAGGATAATGACCTTGTGTTAAATCAATGGTTAAATTCAATGGCGATCATCCAATGATTTCAGGACAGAAGGGTCAAAACAATAAAACAACCATAACACAGAACTTGTGCGTTTTGTTGAACTACATTTGAAAATGAATTTACATTCGGTAGCTTTCATTTTACTAGACAGGTAAAGTGATCATCAAGAACGCCTTCACTTGTCAGAGTTTACCAGTGACCCAGACAGAACATTGTGGCTCCCGAACTATTCATGCTTTCCTCAAAATGCTCTCACAGTTTTTTTTTTAATGTTTCTACTGTACAAGAGTGGCAGGTCATATCTTTAAATTTTATGAGGAAAGAAAAATGCTATTCTGTGAAAAGCCGGTCATGAAAATGCCATGTTCCGTAATTCTGTTTATTATCGGGTCCCCACAAGCTGCACAGTACAGCTGCAGCCGTCGTCACACTTGGGCCCTTCTTTCCTCTCAGCCATCTATGTTAATAATTGACACTATTATGGTCATCTTGGTACGGAATTAGCCAAGATCAATGGCTTATCTTGTGACTAACGCTTTCTTCCTTGTAGTTAATGGCTCATCAAAGACATTCTCAAACAAAGATAGAAGCTTATGGGATATGTTGGCAAGGTGTCATATAGAAGATAGATAAAGAACCATTTTCAAGAGTAACAGCAGCAGTGATCTCACAGCACCTCTAATCCCTACAACAAGGCTGCTTGTAAAGCAAGAGCTCCTTTCCGGAGAATAGAACAGATTCACGAAATGTTTCCCTTGAGAGGAAACTTGCAGTTAATGCCTTATGCATCAAAGCATTATGATTAAAACTTCACCCAAGGGGGGCGGGGAGTGTTCTTATCATTCCTGGTAAGAAAGGGCTAACATTTTGCTTGGTGTTTTGTAGCTTTGCTCCGTATAACACAAGCTATTGCAGCATTGCGGTCAACGTGTGTGTAATTCCACTCTGTTTTCATTTTACGTAGAGTGGCGTTCCTTCTTGCTCTCACATGATCTCTATCAGCCCAGTCCTCCAGACCAGAAAGCTGACTCGCCACAGCTTTGTTGCTTCCCTTTCTAGCGACAGTGACTTAGCAGCACCCCGAGATCAAGCCCTTCCTCTCCCTTTCCACGTCTCTTCCAGCCACTCAGCTCTCTCAAGAGGTCGACTACAATTACCTCCATGTTTTCTTCTATTGGTTCCTCTACCACATTGCTATCAGAGTGGACATTCTACAATACTTCCACATGTCCAGGTCTGGTCAGTCTAAAGAAATGTTTGTATATGACCTTGAAGATTTCTTAGAGAGGATGGCGTGTTTCTCATAAGCAGATGGTCCAGACGTCTTCTGAAAGCTAAGCTATCCAGACTCAACGTTCTCGAGGGTGAACTGGGTGGTCTTGACCATGTAGGAATAAGGGAAGGCAACACATATCCACAAGAGACTGCCCATTGGGCTGCCTTGCTTAAACAGCAGAATCTCATTGGAAGGCTTTCTGTAATAGACAACAACGCACAGAGCATAACTACCAAAGGCCATACCAAGGGATGTGTGAGGAGTAAGAATCTCCAGTTCTGTTCATCCATGGGACAAAAGCTTGGTGTTCGCCTGGAGAGAGATGTGGAATCACAGCGGATTGAGGAATTGCAAGAAAATGGACTTCTACAGGGAGAAAGATGACACTGTTCACAAGTCTAAAGACCACCCTCAGATATCTACACTTACTGGCTTCCAAAACAGTTCCATTTAATTCTCATAGTAATTCTGTGACATATTGAGATTCTGCTGTATCAGTGAAAACTTATCCAAAGACATATAAATCAATACGTTCCAAGATTTCAGAATTGATAAGGGACAGGATCTTGACTTAAATTTGTTGGTGACTTGCTTGTTGGTGGACTGTTGTAGTTGATCACTTGGTAGTTGTTAGCTGGCTGGCTAGTTGGTTGTTTGGTTATTATTTTTTTGGTTTGTTTGTTTGGTTGGTTGGTCCATTGGTTGGCTAGTTGTTTTTTGTGATGTTAGCAGTGGAACTCAGGGTCATAGGCAAGCAAGGCAAGCACCCTACCACTGAACTATATCCTGGCTCTTAGCTTAGCTTTGCTTACTCTTCTAATTCGGTATGCTTTCCCATTTCCCATGTGGCCATTGTTGTCAATGATGAAAGACATGGGAGATGAGTCAGCAGTTTAAGAGCGTGTGCCCATTCCAGTGGTCTTGAGTTCAAATCACCATGTAAAGCGGCTCACAATTGCCTGCAGCTTCAGCTCCATGGAAGCCAAAGTTGCTTTCTGGCTGCCCTTTGCACTCACACACATATGGCATTCATACACACACACACACACACACACACACACACACACAAACACACACTCACACACAGATACACACACTCTCTTTCTCACACACACACACATACACAAACTCACACACTTGCTCTCTCTCACTCTTACACATACACACACACACATACCTCTCTCACACACACAGACACACAAACACTCTCTCACATACACACACAGACACACACATTCACTCTCGCTCTCTCTCACTCACATACATTCTCACAGACACAGACACACTCGTTCTTGCTCTCTCTCTCTCACTCATGTACACACTTGCTCTCACTTTCTCACACTCACACACACACATTCTCTCTCATACACAGACACTCACACACTCTCACACACACATACATACACACACTCACAAACAGACACATACTCTCTCACACACAGAGACACACAAACTCGCTCTCACTCTCACTCATACATACACACTCTCATACACATACATACACACTCACTCTCGCTCTCACTCTCACACACACAGACACACACACATTCTCGCACACAGATGATACATACTCTCTTACACACACACTTGCTCTCCCTCTCTCACACACAGACACACACACACTCTCTCTCTCTCTCTCTCTCTCTCTCTCTCACACACACACACACATTTAAAATTTTTAAATAAGTGGTGTAAAATCTACAATCTCATCGGAAGCAATGACATATATGGAGCATTAAGTAGATGCCACTTCCCATACCACAGCCTTTCAGACTGTATGTCAAGACTGTAATAAGGAATCTTTTATCTGAGCTGGAAGCAAGGACATTTCTCCTGTTTTTTGAATAGCTCACTTTGCTATGCCGAATATGGGTTCCGTGCTACCCCTTATACATTTTGATGGGTGCATCAAATCATTGCTAGAACTTTCTTTGAGAATGTGCCATCAGTTACACATCAACACTTGTCCTATGCCTCTGAAATGAAGATGCTGTATTCAGTGATATTATTAACAAAACATGACCTTATCATTTGTATGTATGTCATATAGATATAGATATACATAAGCAGATAGATCAATATTATTACTAAAGTCTGAAAAGAAGGGGCCAATGATATGGCTCAGAGGAAAAAGGCGCTTGCTGCCAAGCCTGATGACCCACCCATCTGATCACCAGAATCCACAGGACATAAATAGAGAACTGACTGTCCCCATGAGTAAAGGTGCACATGTCTGCAGGTGCGTGCGCCACTGTGCACACAGAGGAAGTCAGATGGGAGCTTTGGATATTTTGGAGCAGAAGTCAGAGGCCAGGTCTTCGCAGGATGAGCACATGATTAGATGGACGCTGAGATGTGAACTCTGGTCCTCATGATCTCACGGCAAGAGTCTTAATCACCGACATATCTCCCCAGCCCCGGTGTGTAGACTTTCTTTCTTGCACTGTACAGAAGCCTTCTATTTCTCTGCTCAAATGTCACATTTTCCGGGCATGTAAATTAAAAATGTCCACTTACCTGAAAAGGCCGACTGGCACAGTATGACCCCTCTGCTGACTAAGTAGGTAAACTCATGCCCTGCCTGGCTTAACCTTGCTATGTAAGGATCACCTGTAAAGTGAGTAGATAATCAATTCCATACTCCGATTTAGCCTTGGGAGCGTTTAAAATTAAATCAGATGTTGGAGAATGGAGCAGCATGACGGTTGTCAGGGCTCTGGGGGTTGATGGCAGGAACTGGGGAAGACCAGCTGAAAGACACCAATCCTTAGCATGCATAAGTTATGGTGATCTATTGTATTGCATTATAGTTCTGATCCATGTAGTACTATGACTACAATTAATAACGATGAATGCTTGAAATTTACTAGGAGAGTGCACCTTAAACTCGCACCCCACGAAAAGCATGTATGAAAAGAAATAAACATGTTAGCAGGATTTATTTACTCACTTTACATTATATACATGTAATAAAACATCACACGTTTTATATTTGTAAATACATAGGTTTTTATTTGTTGATTTCCTAACTACAGTGCCTTTAAGTTTCAGACTCAGGCAGACTTTGCCTTTAAGAGCACTAGAGATTCCTTATATTTTACTGGTGTATATTAATTTATAAAGTAATGGGTTTTATCATGACATTTTCATCCATGCATTGAGGGGACCTTATCCATACCCATGCCCGTGACACTCTTTTATAGGGAGTTTCCTAACTACTCATTTCAGACAGAAATTTGTTTACTAGTATGGCCAGATTTTAATCTTTCATCTGAGGGGGTTGGGGGGAAGGGTATGGTCCCTAGAGGAGCCTGGCCCAAAGAATGGATGTTGTCACCTAGGAGACTGGTGTCAGGTCATTCCTTGCTGGTCACAACTTAAAATATCAAGAGAAAGCCCATGATTCCATGCTGACGGATCTGTTTGTAGAGTTCCCCAACATTGCACCGAACTTTGAGGTTTGTCGTTTGCAAGGCTTTTTAGGAGCGATTTGCAGTGTCGACACCCTAAGCAACTAGGATAGAAAGACAGACCTGGGCGTGCCGTGTGCATCAGAGGCCCATGAAGTTTGGTGAGGTACAACTGAGAAGCTACAGTTCAGGCAGTGGTTACTCCCAGGTTAAATATGAACTTCTAGCCAAATGAAATCAATTGCCTCCTCGCCCCTGATGAAGTTGTACTGTACCCTAGCACGGGCAGATTGCTGAAGAAAGGGGCTGAGGCTATGATGGATTTCCCCCAAGCACTTACAGCTCATTTGTTGACTGAACCCTGCCGTGTCAGGAGACCCTGTCTCAGCTCCTACAATCATGGCTGCTCTGCCGGAAACACGCATAGGTATTGGCAAAGACGACAAACCATAACATTTGTTCCAAGTGACCTTACCTGAACTATTACTGTAGCTTGGCTCAGGGCCCATCGGAGGTCACCTGTCCCGTTGATGGGATAGAAGTAGGAACTGGGGGATGACTAGAATGATGTATGTGGCCAAACGTGAGGAACCCGCTTTCCAGAGAGATTAGCTGTCTCCCACAGAGGGCTTTCTCTGTCTAAACTGTTGACGTTTGGTTTGCACCAGGTTGTTCCGTGATTCTCGTGTGCTTCCTGCATCTGTTTAGTCTTAAAAGCTTCGAAAACATTTTTTTTAAATCCATCCTCTCACGACTTTCTAATCCTAATACACGAGCTGCATAAAATGCAGCCCTTTAAGTTTTTTTTATTTTTAATTCTAGTTTTCAAAATGCAAGCAAATGTAAAGTCTTATAAAACGTGAGTGGTAACAGCTATAGGAGCATATTTGATTGACGGTGACTCCGTTGTTCATATGCCTCACCAAAAAAAAAAAAAAAAAAAAAAAAAAAATCTCAAACTTGTCATTTCCACAAGGAACATTAGCTCACTTGAATTACAACCACCATTTATCTTGAATTTATGACAAAATAAATAAATGTCCTACACTCCCTCTGCAGACTCAGAGGCTACAGCAGTTTATTAGCCAGCCCTATTTTTAGAACTGTTTCCCATTTAAAAACAAAAAAAAAGAAAGAAAGGAAATAAAAGAAACGTAAAGTGAGAAAAGAAAGCAAGAGTCACGAAGCTGCTAATTTTATTATTCGTTTAAACTGTGGGAGAAACAAACATCTGCCCAAGGCAAAGGGTTAGGCTAGGCCAGGCAGCCAGCAGTTTCGAAGTTCTTCCCACGGGCATATGGAAGAGCCTTTCAAAATTACTGATTCTTTTCAAATCGTGAAGCAATCTTTTCCTAGCACTTAGGAACAACCCAGGAGATTGCCTTCGACTATGCTCCAAACAGTCTGGGATCGCAAAGCCATTCATTTGGCTTGGGGTGGGAACGAGGTGAGGGAATGTCTACATTAGACTGTCGGAAGGGGATGCAATTTTACACCTCAGAGAGACCACTTCCGATGCATGAAAGCATGGTACCCACGAGCCTGGAAGAGAGTCAGAACACCTCAAGGGGAGGGGGACGGGGAAACGGGGGCGGTGGTCTTAAGGATGTAACCATGAGTGAAGAGGGCTGACCAGAAGAGAAAAACGGTCCGGTTTACCTGGGGCCTGGAGCTCCCCAGACTGATTTGCTCTGGCTAATGAGTACATGCAAAGTCTTCCAGCTGAGTCTGTCCGTCCTCTGCCTAAGCCTTGCTGTTTCCCATTCTGGCGTTCCAGGCGCTTGGATGCCAACCACATCAGCTACGTGCCACCCAGCTGTTTCAGTGGCCTGCACTCCCTGAGGCACCTGTGGCTAGATGACAACGCTCTCACAGATGTCCCTGTCCAGGCTTTCAGAAGTTTATCAGCCCTGCAAGCCATGACCTTGGCCCTGAACAAAATACACCACATAGCAGACCATGCCTTTGAAACCTCTCCAGCCTCGTGGTTCTGTAAGTTTTTTTCTACCACATTCTAAATCCCCTCTGAAATCTTAGCCTTAAAATGGTGGACCTCAAAACTTGAATGGAGGGGGGTTAAAGGGAGAGGAAAACTCTGAGACCCTCCTAAATGACATACACTTTCCAATTGTGTGAATGATTTAAAAAACATCTATGGGGCTGGAGAGATGGCTCAGCGGTTAAGAGCACTGACTGCTCTTCCAGAGGTCCTGAGTTCAAATCCCAGCAACCACATGGTGGCTCACAGCCATCTGTAATGGGATCTGATGCCGTCCTCTGGTGTGTCTGAAGACAATTACAGTGTACTCATATACTTATATAAATAAATAAATCTCTTTAAAAAAATCTTTAAAAAAATCACTACCTCCCGATTAGTGATAAACAATGCTGGGCATACAAAGATCAAATCGTGCTTCATCTTAGCGGAATCTATTGTACATTTTAAAAGAAATCATCACAAAGCTAATGAAAAATTTACTGAAATATAATATTATATACTAATAAGGACTTTTTGCAGTTCTAGGGGTGGAACCTGGTATTACAAAATGCTAGCTGAACAAGTGTGAATACTTTGACAGTAAACTATGCTCACAGCCTTGACAAGGAGTTTAAGAAAAAAACTCCTATCATTGCTAACCTGGGGATATATCCCAATGGCAGACAGTCTAGTGTCAGCGCCCGGGTTTGAGACCGGGTTTGAGACCTAGTAGTGATAGAAGAAAGAGAGAAGACAATAGGAAGAAAGAGGAAAGGCGGGGCTGGAGAGATGGCTCAGTGGTTAAGAGCACTGACTGCTCTTCCAGAGGTCCTGAGTTCAAATCCCAGCAACCACATGGTGACTCACAACCATCTGTAATGAGATTTTCCTCTTTGGTGTGTCTGAAGACAGCTACAGTGTACTCATTTTAAATATTAAAAAGAAAAAGAAAGAAGAAAGGAGGGAAGTTTTTTTGAGAAGGAGAGAACGAGAGGGAGCGTTGACTTTCAATTCTGCTTTTCAGTAGCTGTTTTCCTCTTTGAGATCTAGATTACTTTTAGTTCGGTTCGGGTTGGGTTTGTGAAGCAAGGTTTCACGTAGACTGGCCTTGAACTTGCTGTGCAGTCAAAGATGGCCTTAAAGTCCTGATCCTCCCGTCTCCACCACCCGTGTGCATAATAGAACAGCCAACATTTACCCAGTGCTGATCTCTGGATGCAGTTGCGACCTGAAGGACTAGAAGATCACCTTGCCTGCCGATGGGTTAGTCCCTATGATGAATGTTTGAGATAAAACTGGACTTGGGGCCTCACGCATATAATCCTAGGGTTTAGAAGGCTGAGAGGCAAGAAAGAAGGTTGCAGTGAGCTTGAAAGTCAGCCGAAGGTATAGCCAAGCTGGGTGGGCTACAGAGTTAGATCCTTTAAGGGAGGGAGGGGAGGGAGGAAGGGAGGGGAGGGAGGGAGAGAGGGAGGGAAAGATTAGCTACTTAAAGGGAAGAAAGGTGTATTTGAGCTTACAGTGTCAGCCATTTCCTTCCACAGTTATAGGTCTCATTGCTCTGGGCCTGTAGTGGATCAGAGTATCAGGAAGCGTCATGCACCGTACACCAAGGTTGCTCACCTCATAGCAGCTAGGAAACATAGAGACTGGAAGGGCTAGAGACCCTGTAGCTCCTTCAAGGACAAGGCCCAGTGACCTAGCTTCCTTCCACTAGGCCCCGCCTCTCATAGGCCCTACCACCGTCTGGTACAACACCACCAGCTGGCTGCCTTACACTTACAGTTCTTGGCCAGCCGTTTATGACACAAACCTTCCTGAGGAACGTAGATGCTTCTGTTGTTCTCTCCCTGCCTGCCCGTTGCTGATGTTGATTACCTGCCGGGCACTCAGATGAGAATGTGGACCCATCTGTTTTTGGTTCTCTCCATCCTCCCTCTCATCCTTGGCATTTAAAAGACATTGGATAAATGTCACATAGATCTCACCTGAAACCAAAAATTTATTTATTAAAACAAATATCTAAGTCCGGCAAAAAAAATAATAAATTCAAGGGGATATTAACAAATCTCTACTCTGGATTCTTTACATGAATATGATGTCGCTGACCCTGAAGAAGCTGACTATGGCCTTTGTTTTGTGCTGAGTTTTTTTTTTCCTCTAGACTAATTGTCTTTTAAAAATTTTTATTTATTTTATGTATGTGAGTACGCTCTCACTCTCTTCAAACACAGCAGAAGAGAGCGTTGTATCCATTACAGATGGTTGTGGCCCACCATGTGGTTGCTGGAGATTGAACTCAGGACCTCTAGAAGAGCAGTCAGAGCTCCTAACCACTGAGCCATCTCTCCAGCCTCCTGGACTAATTTTTTCAACCCTGCCTCCCTTAAACCCATTTTCCCTAAAGTCTCTTTGGGAGTCAGCCTCCTTTTCAGTTGTATACACAGCTGCTCTCACTGACTCTGGCATAAGTGACATATCAACCAAGCCTAAGATGATAATTGTAGGCATTAATAGTTGGTCAAGATTACCAATCCTGGGCAACAGAAGAAGGCTGATCACTGTTCCCTGTAGCTAAAATCCTTTCTTGCTGACCTATAGCTCAATCCTGGGAATGGAGTCCACAGGCGGCCCTCCCTCCGTCCCGTGACCTCAGTGATGTTCTGCGTCTCTGTTGAATACTCTATGTCTCCAAGTCGCACCGAGCAAACCACACTGTAGGTACAGTGAAAGGGGCGAATTATTCGCATCACCACACACAGTAGTTATCGTAAACGATGCCGTAGAATCTCGCCCACTGAAAGCAGCACAGGAGTTAATGTTCGTTTCTTACCATCCGTGCATCCTTCACAGGTCTTTAGGTTTAGACATCCGAACTGCAGTTTCTAACTTTCCTCTGTCCCATCCACCTTCGCGACTGTTCCTGACTGCCTGTTCCTGACTGCCTGTATGCTCTCTTCCAGGCATCTCCATAATAATAGAATCCACTCCCTGGGAAAGAAATGCTTTGATGGGCTCCACAGCCTGGAGACTTTGTGAGTTGACCTCCTGTTTGTTTCCCTTTTCCCAGTGTTTTCATGAATATTCTGAAGGAATCAAAACAGCCTTAAAGCCAAACGTGATGTTTGGCTCGGTTAATTGCCTCAGCCTTAAACAGATATTTACAGAGGTTTTGTCTTACACACACACACACACACACACACACACACACACAGAGAGAGAGAGACAGAGAGAGAGAGAGAGAGAGAGAGAGAGAGAATAAAACTTCAATTCCACTTTAATCTCTTGAGAGTGGCAAATTAGTGGGGATAATTAAAGTTAAATGCAATCTGCTAAGTAAACCGTGACTGCTTGCTTAGAAGAGTGTATTCTCCACTGAGGAGCACTCCCTCTTGCCAGGAGCGCTGAATTGGGTGTGAGTTGGGTCCTCTGCTGAAGGGAAGCTTACACCCGGGATCTAGCCCCTTCATCAGGAATGACATTCATACTGAAACAGCCCAAGGGACTATGTCACATGGAATATGTGCTTAATCACTGATATATACATTGTTTGAATCAGTTTTACAAAACCCTATTAAGCAGCCATTCCTATCCTGCCTTAGATAGTACCACTGAGTTACTTTGCCAGGACAACAAATTTAGCCTATAGCAGAGGTTCAAAGTTCCACTGGATGCAGTGACACGTGCCCGTGATCTCGAGCTAGTCATAAGGCTAAAGCAGAGTGTCACTTGAGTCCAGAAGTCTGAGCTTCACCTTGGCCAACATAGAAGATCCCTATCTCAACAAACAACAACAAAAATAGCTCAGACTCTTGTCGGTACTTTTGATAAAAAGGAGTCCAGTCAGCCGATCATATCCTAGATCCCAGAACCAAAACAGAGGATATCACAGTCTATCTGGAGCACAAGCTCCCCCTCCCCCTCTCCCTCCTCCTCGACCTCCTATAGGAGATGGTTTTAAATGCCCTGTTGAGCCATCGACACGCAATAAGGGAGGGCAGCAGGTAGCAAGGAAGGTAGTTGCATGGATATCCTTAAGTCCCTTCCCATTTTACTACTGAAATACAATACATTTATTGTATTTAAATATTTCAAGGCCTTGTGGTGATCACAAAACCGTTTTCTATGACCTTGGGAACGTGGTTCATTTGCATACAGACTTTAACCACTTACCCATGGTCTATTTAGCTTCTAACTAGTTCTGGATCTACCAGCTTCCTGAGAGACCCTCTGTTCTGGGTCTTCTTATAGCAGATGAAGACCCATAACTCTCCTTCCAGAATGACTTGTCATTGTTCCCTTCTCCAAGGGAGAACTCATCCAGGCATAACCTTGACAGCATAGGACAGCAGTTTCTATCAGCCGGTAGGAAAAAGTTACAATGTCGCTCTCATTAAGAAACAGTTTCTCACTGGTATCCACAGAACAATTGGAGAGGAAAAACAAACAAACAAACAAAAAAACAAACAACAAACAAAAAAAAAGAAAAACAAGATCAGCTTTCCTGGGTGTTTCCACAAATGCTTTTCCTGTCCCCAGTCCTGAGTGAAGAACCAACCTTACAGAAAAATGCTTCTAAGTACCATAAAGCAAAAAGTTTCAGGACAAAAATCTGTACATCTTTCTCTCTGGCCCCACTTTGCCCAGGGCTACAGAGGATCAGTAAATTGGTTATTCCCAACCTCTTCCTTTGGCTGACTAGAAAGCTAAGTAATTTATAAGGGTCCAGTCATCGTTTAATCAAAAAAAAAAAAAAAAAGACCATCTGGAGAGATTTACAAACAGGAAGAAAATTTATGTCCACAAAAGAAAAGAGTTTCCTGCCTGCAGAACAGCTTAAGAATGGCTTCTGCCAGACAAGTAGGAATCTTGATTCATGTCAAACTCAGCCAAATTATCTTTCTCTTAAAATTAAATAGCAATTCTTGTCTACCGAGGAGGATCTAACCACATCTGATTGCCTTACCAAAAGGGTTTTCTGTGTCATTTGGGAAATCCGCCATACACAGGGACCAGACAGCAGTCCCTTTTCATGTGAAGAGGTAGGTAGAGTAAGCCCATAAACCATGTGTGAGTAATGGGGTTGAAAGCCAGTTGTGTCATTACGGAGAGAGAAATGGATGATTCTGAGGTTCTCTGGCGCTTTTATCACTGTGCGTGAGGGATAATAGCCGGGCTCTGCCTCACAAACCAAGACAAACAGCAGATTTCTGAACGGATCGTCCTTTGTGACTCTGGGGAAACTTTAGACTTCACATCCTTGTTAAGAATCCCGTGTATCATATAAACCTTTCCAAACACATGCTTGTCCTGGACTTCACGAGGTTGAGACACAGGCTCTCCCTATGAGCCAGGAACAAGGCAGTTCTCATGTCCTGCTTCCTAGACGGGAAGGGAGGACAAGAACAGGGATGTATCTTAGGACTGAAGAGTGCAAACAGCAGCTGCCAATTCAGTGAACCAGGTCCCAGTGAAGAGGTCCATCCTGAAGTGATCAGAGCCCACCATGCAAGCATCGCTCCTCCTGGGAACGTAAAGCTGCAGCGGGTCCCTCCCTGTTTTAAATGACCCAATGAAACCATTGGTTTTTGGCAGGAAATTTCTGTTCTTTGGGGTCATGACTATTGGAACGCAAATGTTTCAGACTGTTGGTGGCCAGGGCCCCAGAGATAGCTTAGCAGGTGAAATGACTTGCAGCTCAACTCAACCGGGTTCCTCTCCTGGAACTCACCAGAGGAAGGAGAAAAATCAGCTCCCCAGAAGTGTCTTCTTACTCCCACAAGCAAGCTTGATGCTCACACATACACACACCAACACACACACTTCAAGCACACGCAATACAATAAGTTGTATTTCATGCCCCAATAAACCCTCTCCTGAGAGAGAAGGGAGAGCTTTCACTGATGCTATGGGTGTTGTGGAAAAGCACACCAACTTGCCTTGTAAATAAAGTAAATAGATGTCTTTACTGAACATTCCATTTACTTATTTCCAGAGATTTAAATTATAATAACCTCGACGAATTCCCCACTGCAATCAAAACACTCTCCAACCTCAAGGAACTGTAAGTGTTAAGACAGGCTTGATGAATGAACTTGATTCTATTATGATTACTATTATGATTACTATTATGTACGATAGCTGAAATTTTTTAAGTTTACATAATGGTGAAGTGCACTCGGATATGTTTTAACTGATTTCCATAATCAAAGTCACCAGAATTTTAAAATTTATATGTGACCTCCCATATTTGTATGTAAAAACATACATTTTTATATTTATATAACCTTTTTCCTAATGTTCTAGTACCATTGACATTCGCTATATATATTGTAACACAACTATAATAGAATTTAGTTATCTGTTAAACATTTCTATGAATCTAGACATTTTTGAGTTGCATAAATATAAAATTACACGAGTAAAATTATGTGTCCTCTGTGTAGGGATAGATGCCTTCAGAGATATTACATGCATTATTCTTAAATGCTAGGTGAAGCTTATTTAATGTTTTAAGCACAATTTCACTAAAGGTAAACCAACTCTTGACCATTGGGTGTTTTTAATGAGATTTTCCTTTTATCTAAAAGAAAAAAAAACCCGAATAGCTTCTGATATACATATATATGACCTTATTTCCACAAAGCAGATGGATAGAGTAGGTTGTTTATGTGGAAAAAGTCTGTGGGTTCTGCTTCAGAGAATCACAATTGTATCAATCAGCTGCGTAGCGTATTGACAGAGGGAGGCAGCCCTAACTGTCACACATGCGCAGAAAACACAGAGTCTTGAATCTGCTTCACGTTCATTCGGACTACATTTGCCCCAACCGGGGGAATTGATTTGTTGTTACAGACCCACTAATCCTTTTCCTCTTAAAGAGGCGCCCTAAATCTCTACTTCACAGCGGCGGCGTCAATTTTCCCTTCTTCCAGCTTCAAACTGGGAGTGATCTTAATCCTCTCTCCAAAGATAGCTCCCACTCAAGCTGTTAAGCAACAGTTCTTTACTGGATATCAACAAAACGATTTCCCTTCATAACGTGATATCCTGTTTCTATAAAGCGCAGTTGGGATTTGCACAGCCTCTCTCCCTCTTTCAAGACTGGAGCATGGGATTCCCTTTGCTCCTCTGCCGTAAATGAGGACGCTCACAGTTCGTGATGCAGGGAGGTGTGACCTGTACTCCGGCTACTACTAAAGATACTGATTATGGTTACATGGTAGGGCAAAGAGGGCTAGTAAACACACACACACACACACACACACACACACACACACACACACACACACACACACACACAAAGACTTTCTGTAATATTTGTCTCTCTTTCTAGAGGATTCCACAGCAACAACATCAGGTCAATACCGGAGCGAGCATTCGTAGGCAACCCTTCTCTTATCACAATGTAAGTGTCCATTGCGCTCTTTTAACTTGCCTTCCTCCCGTATAACAGTTTTAAATATGTTGCACATTTAAATATAATGTGCCATCTCCGGGCGCATCTCCAGGAGTCACACGTCACGGCTCATCTTACAAGGACTTTTGCTTACCTATGTTTTCCAATGCATAAAGCTGATCTTAGAACATCCCAATGCTAGGTCACTTACTCATTCTATCCAAGGGCTGGAGAGATGGCTCAGCAGGTAAGAGCACTGACTGCTCTTCCAGAGGTCCTGAGTTCAATTCCCAGCAACCACATGGTGGCTCACAACCATCTGTAATGGGATCTGATGCCCTCTTCTGGTGTGTCTGAAGACAGCTACAGTGTACTCATATGAATAAAATAAATCTTTAAAAAAAGAAAGAAAGAAAGAAAGAAAGAAAGAAAGAAAGAAAGAAAAGAAAAGAATTCAACCCAAATACTCTAGAAATATAAATGATTATATACAAATAGGGGGTCGTTGCAGACAGTTTGTCTCTGACTAAACTGCTGCCATGAGTGTTTAGTGGAAGGAATACTGTTTTGTGGTCTCTGCCTATTTGTTCACAAGCCCCAGCCTTGAGTCTCATCTAAACAAAAGTACGACGTAATTCTAGAAAGATGCGTGCATTCTAGAGAGGAGAATATAAGGACTCATATATTAGAAAATAGATTTATAATCACAGAGTACCAATAATTTTGTTTCACACTTAACACAGGTAGAACATTTATTAGGCATCGACATTAAGAGAATAAAAATGTGTAGTGACTTGGTTGTCTTTTATATAGAAGTTGCTCATCCAAAGTAGGTTTGGGGATCATATCGGCCTTCCTGAGATCTATCTCAAGAAGGTGAGTAAAGGCAGCCATTGAAATTGGCCTAAGGATACAGTTTGCCAGGGATTCTTCCTGGGCTAACTCGGTAGAGAGGCTTTCTGAAACCATATGTCATTTGTCACAAATGAGCTGAAACGTCCATTGAGCCTTGACAACTGGGGAGGAGGAGGGAGCTAATACACAGGCAAACAAAATCATTCATCACCTCTGAAATGTGCTGGCAATATTTTGGCAAACTAAGGGCTTTGCATTCTATTGCTGAATAAACATTAGGCCTCATTAGAGAGCATTTGCATATTAAGAGACTAGTGGGATTGCTGGGCTTGGCCACTCTTCCTTTCAGCCCGGGACTGGTGTTTAATCACTCTTCTGGCGTGCCCACAGTGATGCACTTTCTCCCCTCCCTCCATCCTCCTCACACAGGAGCTTCCATCTCCTGTCACCCAACGACTTTCCAACACAGCCACCTCTGTGTGTGTTTCACTCCAAGCCCTGTCAGCTGGTGGCCCAGCCTTCATTTCTGCCTCTGCAGTCTCCAACCCAGTGCCCTCTTTTGATCCTTACTTCACCACCTCCACTGTTAGCCATTACTTCTCTGAGGCTGGCCTCCCTGTCTCCGCCATCACCAGAGATGCTTGAAACAGCATCCTCCTTGCCACTCTGTTGCTATGAAACAAACATTCAGGATGCACGCTCCTTGCCCTGACATCCACAGTCTTCCACAACCCACCTTCCTAACTACTTCCCCAAAGCTCTTGCCAACGAGGCCGTAACCCAGCTAAGCTAGGTTTATACAACATAAAGATTCCATCCCTGCACGAAGATGATTGGAACTCTGTCTTTCACATGTGCTTCCAATGGTATTCCATCAATTTTTTTAACCCTTCCCCTAACAAATGAGAAAGAGGCCTCCAGAGAACCCCAGACCCTTTTTACGGTAGTGGTGATACTTCTGCAGTACATGCAAGCATATATTCATACCTTCCGTGTGTACACATGTAATTGTGTGTGTGTGTGTGTGTGTGTGTGTGTGTGTGTGTAGTATGAAGGAAAGGTGAGAACTCCACCTTGAAGCCATAAAGCCCATTCTTTTTTAAAGGTTTATTTGTTTTATGTAAGTACACTGCCGTTGTTGTCTGCAGACACACCAGAAGAGGGCACCGGATTCTATTACAGATGGTTGTGAGCCACCATGGGGTTGCTGGGAATTGAAGAGCAATCCGTGCTCTTAACCACTGAGCCATCTCTCCATCCCCATTCTTTTTCACTGTCTTATTCTTCGAGAAGTCCCTGCACATATGCCCTGTATCTTGATCACAGGCCACCCAGGTTTCCCCTCCCCCACTGCAGTTCTTTTAATGATTGTCTAATCCCAAGGGAAAGGAAGAGGTGAGAAGTGGCCTGGAAAGCACTCAGGTGTGCTAGATAACAAATGTTGTATGAGACGTCAAATTTGCATTAGCCTTTCCACTTGTGACCCAAAGCCTGTGGCCACGAGGTCATTTTTCTCTTAGCTTAAATTGAGGACCTAGGAGATAATGAGCTTCCTGGATATCCGAGCCTCGACTTTCTCACTAGCAAATGAAAAAACTGTTTCTACGCCACAGATCCAAGTTGCTGCACAGATCAGCTGCTCTGTCAGACAGGATGTGCTGCTGCTTGTTTGACTCCGGCTGGTGCCAGGCTCCTTTAGGCAAGGACATTTTATCATTCCTCTTGAACCGCCAGCATTTAGAATAATTTCCAGTGATAGCTTCTTTAATGAACAAATCATCGTTAAGTCTCTGCACTCCCTAGCTCACAGTGTGAGCATGGATTTGGTGTATTAATTGAACTTTCCCCATGCCTCAGGTAAGAAATCTATGTGGAGCTCCACAAAGCAGTTCAGTGAGATTTTGATGCCATTTAAAAGTCTATAAAACAGAATGTTGTTAAAGTTTTAACAATGTCTCCCATTTTAGACTCAGAACTAATTTAAGAAATTTCTTACACTGGGTAAACCCCACAGTATATCATTGCTTCTCAATAATGTGGAGTGCTTTGTAGATGTTATGGTAATTATATTTAATCACAATAGAGCCTTCTGTAAATATAGAGATGGCAATAGATAAATAATAGATAATATGTAGATACATATATAGATATAGTCACATATGATAGATATGATAGATAATATATAGGTGGTTAGATATGATAGAGATACATGATTGATGATATAAATGATAGATGATAGATATACTGAATTGCAACTTGAATTATGTTTTCGTTACTGAGTATTCAAAGTGTTGGAAGCAGACAACCTTTAAGTACAGTTAGTTAATACATGTACTTTTACAGTTCGTAACTATTATTCATATGAGCCCTGCTGCGAAAATGTTAATTTTTTTTGTTTTTACTAATCTTGGAGGTAGGTATACAAAGTTTGATTTCATCATGACATCTTCACACATTGTCATTTTTCTTTGCTCTAAATCCTCCTCCCCGCAGTCTCTGCCCTTTAAATTTTATATGGTAAAGATTCCTTACACACACACACACACACACACACACACACACACACACACACACACACACACAGAGAGAGAGAGAGAGAGAGAGAGAGAGAGAGAGAGAGAGCGCTCAGAAAGCAAGCTAGTGAGATAGTGAGATGGTTCAGCAGGTCCTTGCCTCTGAGCCTAAGAACCTGAGTTTGATGGTGGAAACCCACATCCACACCTTATCCTCTTACACAGAGAACTCCATTCCACAGCTTGTCATTATATATATACACTGTGTCCCATATATGCACTGTGGCAAGCACTGGAGTCCATGACACACAGAGAAGCGAACGAAAGAATGAATGATCTTGCAGTGTGAGTGGAAACACTTTTGACATTCACTTGAAACTGAGTAATCAGGATGTACAGTAAAAAAAAAAAATCAGTAAAAAACAGCAAATGAACATTAACATACTTGTTGAAAAATATATATTCTCTTGGACATCAGCTTTATTATAACACATTGGTGCTTGGATTTTTCAGACATTTCTATGACAATCCCATCCAGTTTGTTGGAATCTCTGCTTTTCAACACTTGCCTGAACTAAGAACGCTGTAAGTGTCGACCGCCCTTAAATGCTGCCTCCACTCAACCAGTAGTCTGGCTGGAAGACAGAACGAGTGCTGCAGCTACAAGTACTTGGGGGAGCGGGTAGTAAAAATGAGCCCTTTCTAGAATCTTCTCCAAATAACACTTCCATATTTCTCCTAGGACTTTGAATGGTGCCTCGCAAATTACTGAATTCCCTGACTTAACGGGGACCGCAACCCTGGAGAGCCTGTGAGTATTTGAGTAGACCCCTAGCTCCTCCCAGAACATGCATTAACTTTGGAGCTGACCTACCCCAACATCCATGAATCAAAACATGTCAGTGCGTGACATGGGAATGAGAGAATTATGTCTGGCTTGTGTTTTAACAGGACTTTAACTGGAGCAAAGATCTCGTCTCTTCCCCAAACCGTCTGTGATCAGTTACCTAATCTCCAAGTGCTGTGCGTATCAGTAAGGCAGTAATGTTGTATAAACAGGCGACTTTCCATTTAGGGGTAAAATGGCAGACAGTATCTCAACAGTCCTTGGAAATGAGGGGAAAGTTCTTTCCTTGCAGGTCTCCAGGAGGTCATGGTTCCTCCTTTTCCTCCTTTGGGTCAGGCTCCCAGCCGTTACCCTGGTAGCCATCATAGCATATCTTTGCTCTCAAGAGCAAACAGCTGCCTATTAGAGTTGTAGTTGGTATACATTTCCCTTCAGAAAATGAATATGAACAAGCAAAAAAAACAAAACAAAACAAAAAAACTGCATTTCCTTTTTTACAAGGTTTCACAGAGTAGAATAAAATAACTTAATGGACCAACAGCCTAATATTAATGTCAAAAATAAAATTATCAAACAGGCGCCAACCTTGATAGGGAGACTAAACATTTTTGGTACAGTTATAGACAGCGTGTTCTAATGTTTCTTCTGGTGGCCAATCAGCTTGAATGCTATTTCTGTTGCTTCTGAACCCATTTACCCCTGCCTTTCCCACGTTTCATTAAAAAGTAGTTTACAGGGATTTGAATAACTTTATTTTGACATTTTGCTTTTTTCTCCCCCTGTCAATGCCACTCGACCCTTTTGTTCTCTCAAGCATCGTTGGGACTCGTGATAAGGACACGAGCTCTCTTATAAAATGATTCTTCCCTCGTAGATTTGAAGTCTTTCACACTCAGTCAGCCTCCTGTTGTGTCAACATAAGCTTCTCTTGGCAACTGAACCAGCACAGTGCAGATGTATAGGATGAGCTGTCTGCTGCATGATTGATTCTGCCCTTCCTCATGGTTCCCCGGCCTACCCTGTCACTGCAGATGCAGTGACAGTATGCAGTAGCAGCCCACAGGAGCCTTCGTCGGTCACACTTGTCTGAAGGCAGGGGTATAAAGCAAGCCTTGAACTTCTAGCCCCCATTTCTCTGTGAGGAGTAGTTACAGACATAGGAACTATCCTGGATACGTTGATGGAAGTCATGCTTCAAGAAAGCAATGGGACTTTTGTTTTGTTTACTTTTATCTTGTGTAGGTGTGTTCACATAGTGTCGGTGTGCTGATGTCCCATAAGGTTCCATGTTGGGGACAGATGACCACCTCAGGCATTGCTCTTCACCAAGAGCAGCCTGGACACTTAACCACCGATCTCTCCTGTAGTCTTAGCAGTTAGGAAAATCGTGTAGAAGGACCACAAGTCAGAGACCAGATCAGGCTACAGAGCAATCTGGGCTAGGTACCAAGTCTGTCTCAAGCAAGTAAACAAGCAGAGAAAGATGCTATTCCTTCTTGTTGGAATTGAACTATGTGTGCTTGAACTAGGAGTGCTTCGTGAGTTGCCATTTTCAGAGCTCCACCTACAAAGCTCGTTGGTTCTCTAGGACATAGCTGCTGCCAGTCATCTCTTTTAAGAAGAAAACCAAAACAAACATCAACAAGTGCTCAGGCCAGGATAGTAACCAAGAGAAACCTATTGATTTTGAGACTAGAACCCAGGACGTTGATCTCTACTACAGGGTCTTTTGGGAGCATTGGTCTAAGAGCTACACTCTGTTGTTGTTGTTGTTGTTGTTGTTGTTGTTGTTGTTGTTGTTGTTTATTAACACATGAGATTTCATTGTGCGGTGAGATGTCCTCCTCTTGCTTTACCTTCAAAGAAACCACCGAGTCCACTATTTAGGCCACGCACATGTGTGTTCTTCACTCACTAGCTGACATTCTTACAGAAGTCATCCCACGTCATAAGGATATCCGCATCCCTGTCACAAGGTGATCCCAGGATTAAATTTAAGTAAAGCTATGAACAAGGAGCCTATGCTAGGAATGCTGGGTCCATGCTAACCCTGGAGTCATGACGTAGAAGGTAGACGGAACACAGTACTATGTCCTTGTGTTCGAGGTTTCCTATACTCCCTCCTCAGACACGCATAAGAATGAGGAGGCGCTCCCATAGTTCAGCTTGTGACCCCAGTTCCTGGGGAGGCTGAGGCAGGAAGATCCCAAGCTCAACAACTGCCTGGGCTCCACAATATTAACATGAAAAGCAATGCTCCCCCCACAGCCTGAAGAAATGAATGAATGTCATTATCCTCTTTGATAATGTCAAAGTCACTCCTTTTCAACAACATGGCGGCATACAGTTAAACAGGTCCATTTTGCATAGGTGTACAGATTCTTTGTTTGTTTTGGTGAGTTTATTTCTTGTTTGTTTAGGGGAACGGGGTAGTCTTTCAAACCTCTCGTACTTATATACAAACTTGTATGTAAAATGCAGATGTGTATTACATACACATATTTACAGACAGCTTCATTTGAATTATTTATATAGAATAATTGAACTCTTCCTATATAAACCCCATTCACTCAATAAATGCAAGATAAATTATAAGGATAGGATAAACTGGTCAATTATAAGACTAGAATAATTAAAAGCCTCTTAGAAAATACTGATTTTTTTTCAGTTGTTTTGGTGGTTTTAAGAATTAGAATCAAGCATGAAAATGGTTAGTTGATTAGCTGATAACTTCTAAAACATGAGACAAAATTTTTTTTTACCTCTGTGTTACTTTATCTACTAGTTTTCTTTCTTTTTTTTAAAAAAAAACTTTCTGCAAATTACCATGGCTTGTTTTAAATTAGTTATATTATAGTATAAATATGTCCAGATGTTTTTGTTGTTCTGTAATTTGTTGAGTTTTGGCTGAGGCCTCTCTTAGACTTCCCCCCCTCCTGGTGATTGATTTCAAAAGTTAGTGCTGTGTTTTGAATGGTTGGGTTTTGTTTTTAAGTTGATTAGGAAAGGACCAGCAATGACTTGCGTTAGCTGTAGAAAAATGGCAGTTGGCAGAGACAGGGCACAGCTATTTAATTTAATCTGTATTCATTTCAGGAAGATAAGAGCTAGAACATTGTGGATCACCACTAACAAAATAAATAAATTCATTAAGTAAATTATTTAAATCAATTAAAGAAGTATAACTTACATTTCTGTAAATAGCTGAGCTCCTTGCCTAATGCAGTAATGCCTGTGTCTACCTTCTGCATGTCAGGGCTGTGGGATTGTCCAGAGAGTGCCTTTGAGGGTTTTGAAAAGAAGAGGAAGACGCATTTCCCTAAGATTAATGTATAACAGATTTTTCTCTTTTGCACCTTTTGCTTTCCAGAGATTTGTCTTACAACCTGCTCGAAGACTTACCCAGTTTGTCGGGCTGCCAAAAGCTTCAGAAAATGTACGTCTTCGAAAGTCTTTAAGTAACTCAGCAAATGAAGTCAGAAGCCCAAAATTCCTACTGTTCGGGGTTATTGGTTATTCCATGCTGGTCCTCACTGGCAACACATTGGCGTTTGTCCTTCTGACACACACGAGGTGTGGGGTGGAGAGTGCTGGGAAAGTTTGGTAACAGTGCCTTTCTCATCCATCTACGGTGACATCAATTTTCTCCTTTGTTTTCCCCAACTCGGTGTAATAGGAATTGCGTGAGTCTGAGTTTGGGAACTTTTCCTTTTTCATTCAGACAAGTGTCACGCAGCCCAGGCTGGCCTCCATCTTCCTCCTCCTGTGCCTTCTTGTCGCTGTCTCCCCAGAGCTCAATGACAGGCGTGTGTCGCACAGGCTAAATGGTGCTAGCTCTGAATATGACAAAAACTCGGTTTTTGTTTCATGACGGTCATCTCCACAGGAGATAACGCGTTTGTCACTGGAGGTGCCACGGATAATTTTGGAGGTTCTTCTTTTAAAACTACTTCATTCACAAAATGTTGGAAACACTAACTCTGACATCCGTCTTCGGAACTCTTTCTTTTCAGTGACCTGCGGCATAATGAAATCTATGAAATTAAAGGTGGCACTTTTCAGCAGTTGTTCAACCTCCGATCTCTGTGAGTACCCTCTCCCGCACCCCCTCGGCGCTGACTGCTTCTCTCTCTCAGACTCCTTCTTGGGCTCTCTTGACTTCTTCTCACTCCATGATTCCTTTTACCATTGTCATACTTGTTTTGTTATTTAAAAAAAAAAAAACAAATATTTTGCTTCTCACAATTTCCAGGAAGAAATCTAGAAGTAGCAAATTTGTATCCGGGCATGGTAAATAGAGCTTTAATCAAAGTTCCTGTGAGACAGAGGCAAGTAGATCTCTGTGACGTTGACACCAGTCTGGTCTGTTTAGCAGGTTCCAAACTAGTGGGGATGACGTAGTAAGACCGTGTCGCAAAATATACATCTTTAAAAATTAAAAAATAGGAGTGGCAAATTCATGATTATGCTCTCAACCAACCCATCAAAATGCATTCTTCATTTAAAGACAAAACAACAATAACAAAAATAAAAATAAAAAAATTAAAGGGGGGGGGCAACCTGCTCAAAGGCCTGCACGATGCTCCTGTCTGCAACCTAGAGAGCTGGAGAACAGAGCCCGGGAATCTGTGTTTTAGCAAACCTACCACGGTTACAGTTTCAGTACAACAATACTAGAAAATGCTTCTGTGCCTAGGGCAATCATTATGCAAATATCTAATTTTGTTTTATGATTTAAAATGTTGGAAGTAATTCAAACCCAAGAACCCAAGTTCAGTTCCTAGACCCGGGTGAAAAGCCTGGTGAATTCTCACACACTCGTTATCCCAGTATTGGGAGGACAGGGACGAGCAGAGCCCTGGGGTTTACTGGCCGCCCACCCCAGCCCCACGAAGTAAACTCAGGCTCAGTGAGAGGCCCTGCCTCAAAAAACATGGCGGACGACCGCCATTCGTAGACTATCTAGACACCTGAGATAGTATTCGGCTGCCACATTCATATGGAAGGAAGAAAATCTCCTTCCCGAAGCCATTCCACGAGAGCTTGACTATTCTGTGAATTCAGTTTGCCTGAAGTTCCCCAGGGGGCCTAGCGTCATGCACTTCTCTCAACCTGAGAAAGGTCGACTCTGATCATCTCTGACTTCCTCTACTTACCTTAACGTGCTAGACATTTCAAAAATAAATTCTCCGTAGAAGACTTTCTAGCCTTTGCGAGGCTCTGACTGTGTTCCCCAGCACCAAGGAAGGAAGAGAAGAAGGGAGAGGTCTTAAATTCATAGTTCACTTCTGAGAATATGGAAGTCCTTGCCTCTGAGTAGAATTATCTGGAGAAGTTTACACTAAGGATTTTATTCCTACTCACTACTCTTCACTTCGACATATATGTATGGACAGGTAGATCTCATTTCTCTGTAAAATATTTTTCCTTGCTTTGAAGGATTTTATTTCTAACATGTTTTCTTCTATTTTACTTACATCTCCGTCAGGAATTGTCTGTATCTTTTGGTGAGAATTTTCTTGAAAGCGTCTGCCTATTTCAGGGTCTGACATACAGATATGGCACGCACAAATGGTTGGATCGGTTTCACTGTGTGCCCGGGATCATTTTGTAATTTGAACGCCACTTTTTCATCAGAGGGAGACACCCCGACATTTGCCTCTTCCCACTCCCCAATCTCCAGTCATTTTAGAAAAACTGCAATAAAAATTTATATCCATTAAAGTCAACCTTCCTAGCAAGAAGCTAATAAGAACTAAAGCATCTACCTGATTATTTCAAACAGGGTTGATTTAAAGTTCTATCTTTAGTGATTCTATGCCGTTCTATCTTTATCCGAAGGAGAATTTGGTGAGCCAGCCATTCCTCATTTAAGTAGGAATTACGTAGGGTAGATTCTGGATACGTATGATAAAATGTTGAGTGCTCTTTTTAACGTAACTTTCTCATTTCCTTTTTAAAAAAACAAACAGGAACTTAGCGTGGAATAAAATTGCCATCATTCACCCCAACGCTTTCTCTACGTTGCCGTCTCTAATAAAGCTGTGAGTATCCCCTTGCTTGTTTAGGAGATGTTTTTCAGTAATTAGGGACCATCTAGTTAGTGAAAGCGTTAGCTGTCTGAAGTCACCCCCAGTGCACAGCCAGTGTGCTGTGTTCTCCCTGCCTAGCTGCTTCCCAACCAGGGAAGATGCTCTACTCCTCCAGGGCCATATGAGCTCTTGTGGGGATCCCTAGGTGACAGCTGAGCCACCAGGCAGAGTGTAATAAGATACGAATTCATTTCTTCTCTCCTGATCCTCCACTCTGACAGGAGAATCACCTGCTAAGCCTTTTACTGATCCTTCCTATGTGTTTTGAAATAAATGTGTATTTCCCCTTGCTTTTAGATGCCACTGTTTGGCAAAATGAGGTCAAATATGTTACAATTTCGATGCATTTAAAACGTGTCCCCCTACAGTTCTGATTGTGAATAGAAAAGCTATCAGAAACTAGAACCAACACGGTTAGCTCGACCATTCAAAGGAGAACCCTGCTTAGAAGTTTCTGATTGAGCAGTGTAATTGTCTTCACGTCAATTGTCTTTAGGCTGTTTTCGTAAACATGCACGTTTTATGCTGATGTAGACTACTAAAAGCCTATTGTTTGATGTTCTGCAGGGACCTATCATCCAACCTCCTTTCGTCTTTCCCTGTGACTGGGTTACACGGTTTAACTCACTTAAAATTAACGGGGAACCGCGCCTTGCAGAGCCTGATACCATCTGCAAACTTCCCGGAGCTCAAGTGAGTTTGCCATTAAAACGAACAAGATACATTTGTGCTCATGTGAAAGGACAGACAGGGTGTAGTGGTTTCTAAATAGATGAGGCCATGAGACCCTTCTGAATTGCATTTCATGCCCTCAGTCCCCACCCCTGGGACACTGTGAGGACAAGCCCAAAGTGGAAAACTGTCTTCCTGACCACATTTCCTTTCCCTCTCAAAGATGCTTCCTGGAATCATAGAGTTCATGGAAAGAGTTTAAAAAGCACTGATCCATGGGATATAGAGTGGGCCATGTAATTAAATAACATTGTAACAATACTGCACTTCTGTTTATGCTTTTTCATTCATTGAGTACGTGTATGTTCTCATAAAATGGGCCAAGTTAATAATACATGTTTGAAGAAGCAGTGCCCTTTAAAACTGCTAGGCTTATTAACAATAAAGGAACAGTTTAAAGGTTCTGTAAATTAAACCACCATCCTGTCTGCATATTTTAAAATGAAGAAAGTAATAAAGCCCCCAAAAGATAATACAGAAGGGAGAAAAGCATATTTTTAAAATGCCACGTTTATGTTGTTTGTTTCTAGGCTATGTTCTACATCATTTAAGCTATTAGAATCTAAGCGTGCATAGAACACTATGGTATATTTTAGTTACTTGACATAATCTTGTTATAATTCTCCTACCATTCACTACTTAAACCATTTTATTAAGGAAATTTTTGGTCATTTAATCCCATCACTTCCATACTTATAAACACTTCATGATGGTAAATTTTAATAACTGTGGTTCTAAGTATCACTAGAATGAACACCACTGTGCAAATAGTTTATATTTTGGGAAATTGGTTTAGGTTAGACTCATTGGGTGAAAAGATAAACACTATATTTCATGACCCATCGGTCTTACACATGTTTTTGTTTTGTCCCCTTTCTGTAAAGGATTATAGAAATGCCATACGCTTACCAGTGCTGTGCATTCGGGGGGTGTGAGAATGTCTATAAAATTCCTAATCAATGGAATAAAGATGACGCCAGCAGTGCGGACGACCTTCATAAGAAAGATGCTGGCTTATTTCAAGTTCAAGGTAAGGACGGATGTCGAGGGGAGGAAACTGCAGTCAGAAAGGTCATGAAAAGATAGTACATGGACTGGGAAAGTTTAGGAGCCCCTGTGTAATCACCCAGCAAATGGGGAATCAATCTTATCCTGTAAAGACTCACGAAGACAGAAGAATTACCGCCTATTCTATGGGTAAATTCTTGGCATTTTTATTTATACTTAGATCATCCTTAACATACATAGTGCTCAAAGGCAACCCCTATATCAACATTTCCATACTTTTTTTTTCTTTTTTTTTTCTTTTTTTTTTTATTATTATTAACTTGAATATTTCTTATATACATTTCGAGTGTTATTCCCTTTCCCGGTTTCCAGGCAAACATCCCCCCCCCCCCCCCCCTTCCTTATGGGTGTTCCCTCCCCACCCTCCCCTATTGCCGCCCTCCCCCAACTGTCTAGTTCACTGGGGTTCAGTCTTAGCAGGACCCAGGGCTTCCTCTTCCACTGGTGCTCTTACTAGGATATTCATTGCTACCTATGAGGTCAGAGTCCAGGGTCAGTCCATGTATAGTCTTTAGGTAGTGGCTTAGTCCCTGGAAGCTCTGGTTGCTTGGCATTGTTGTACATATGGGGTCTCGAGCCCCTTCAAGCTCTTCCAGTTCTTTCTCTGATTCCTTCAACGGGGGTCCTATTCTCAGTTCAGTGGTTTGCTGCTGACATTCGCCTCTGTATTTGCTGTATTCTGGCTGTGTCTCTCAGGAGCGATCTACACTTCTGCACTTCTTTTGCTTCATCCATCTTATCTAATTGGGTGGCTGTATATATATGGGCCACATGTGGGCAGGCTCTGAATGGGTGTCCTTCAGTCTCTGTTTTAATCTTTGCCTCTCTCTTCCCTGCCAAGGGTATTCTTGTTCCCCTTTTAAAGAAGGAGTGAAGCATTCACATTTTGATCATCCGTCTTGAGTTTCATTTGTTCTAGGCATCTAGGGTAATTCAGGCATTTGGGCTAATAGCCACTTATCAATGAGTGCATACCATGTATGTCTTTCTGTGATTGGGTTAGCTCACCAGGATGATATTTTCCAGTTCCAACCATTTGCCTAATTAATTTCATAAAGTCGTTGTTTTTGATAGCTGAGTAATATTCCATTGTGTAGATGTACCACATTTTCTGTATCCATTCCTCTGTTGAAGGGCATCTGGTTCTTTCCAGCTTCTGGCTATTATAAATAACGCTATGATGAACATAGTGGAGCACGTGTCTCTTTTTATATGTTGGGGCATCTTTTGGGTATATGCCCAAGAGAGGTATAGCTGGATCCTCAGGCAGTTCAATGTCCAATTTTCTGAGGAACCTCCAGACTGATTTCCAGAATGGTTGTACCAGTCTGCAATCCCACCAACAATGGAGGAGTGTTCCTCTTTCTCCACATCCTCGCCAGCATTTGCTGTCACCTGAGTTTTTGATCTTAGCCATTCTCACTGGTGTGAGGTGAAATCTCAGGGTTGTTTTGATTTGCATTTCCCTGATGACTAAAGATGTTGAACATTTCTTTAGGTGTTTCTCAGCCATTCGGCATTCCTCAGCTGTGAATTCTTTGTTTAGCTCTGAACCCCATTTTTTAATAGGGTTATTTGTCTCCCTCGGTCTAACTTTTTTGAGTTCTTTGTATATTTTGGATATAAGGCCTCTATCTGTTGTAGGATTGGTAAAGATCTTTTCCCAATCTGTTGGTTGCCGTTTTGTCCTGACCACAGTGTCCTTTGCCTTACAGAAGCTTTGTAGTTTTATGAGATCCCATTTGTCGCATTTCCATACTTTTAAGAAGCGCTCATCCTTTTTTTTTTTTTTTTTCAAACATCCTCCTGCTCTTCTCTCCCTGCAGGAGAAAAATATCCATGTTTATTTTTCTGGCCTGGAAAAAGGGGGTGGGTGGGAGGGCAGACATTTGTAATTCCTCCGAATTCCAGCAGAAGGGCCTAAGAATTCATTTTCTCAAGCAACTAATTCTAAATCATGTTCTCCTAGTCCCCCACAGGGGTATCTGTCAGGAAGGCGAAATGAGATCACGTCTGTAGAGCCTTGGCTTTCCTTGCAGTAAGACGTTACTTAAACAGAAAGCAATGTGTCTCCACACCTGTGGGGATGAAGAAGCGCCCTGGGCAGCACCCCCTCCACTCCCTGCCAACCTTGCGAGTTTGCACAAAATCTAACAGGATAGCTTCTCCTTCTTAGGGCCTGAGTGATTTGTTGATTCCAAAGTGTAATTCAGTCAGTATGCTAAGTTTCCTTAACCTTACCACATACCTATCAGTTGAAGGAGTTAACAGCCTTGTTTGTTTGTTTGTTTGTTTCTCCCTTTCTTTCTTTCTTTCTTTCTTCTTTCTTCTTTCCTACTTTGTTTTAGGTCACACAGCTCGTATCACTCACTCTCTTCCTTTGGTTTCCGCTCTTCCTGCCCCATCAACTCTAACCTCTTCTGCATTTACTCATTAAAACTTTAAAATTTAAAAACATAGAGCCCATCATTATCTTCCAGATACTACACCAGCCACTGGGACTATATAATAACACTAATAATTCCTTCATGGAATTTATTTCCAAGATTCTCAGATGGGAGCCAAGTATTAGAATGACACCTAAGGTTTTGACACATTACTGATGTCAGAGCTGGGGTGGTGGCTGTGTTAGAAGATCTGAGTTCAGACCTCCAACACCCACATTAAACAACAACAATAAAAATAATAATAATGAGGTGGGATATGGCAGCTAGCACCTATAATCTTAGTGTTATGAGACACAATAGAGGAGAAAGAACTAGCATTTGATGGACAGCCAGCCCAGTAGAATGGGTGAGAGACCCTGTCTCAGAAGAGAAAGAAGGGAAGTGACAGGGCAGCCCAACACCTACCATCGACATCCACACATGTTCTTTTGAGTATCACATGATCATGTGCACCCGCATAGACACACACAGAGAGAGAGACAGAGACAGAGAGACAGAGACAGAGACAGAAACAGAGAGAGACAGAGAGAGACACACACACACAAACACACAGAGAGAGAAAGAGACAGAGACAGAAACAGAGAGAGACAGAGAGAGACACACACACACAACACAGAGAGAGAGAGAGACAGAGACAGAGACAGAAACAGAGAGAGAAAGAGAGAGACACACACACACAAAGAGAGAGAGAGAAACAAAGAGACAGAGAGAGACAGAGAGAGACACACACAAACACACAAACACACACACAGAGAGAGACAGAGAGAAAGAGACAGAGGCAGAGACAGAGAAACAGAGAGAGAGGGAGACAGAGAGAGACAGAGAGACACAGAGAGAGAGAGAGACAGAGAGACAGAGAGAGAGAGAGGGAAAGAGACAGAGACAGAGAGAGAGAGAGAGAGAGAGAGAGAGAGAGAGAGAGAGTCCTAAGTCTCACACAAAACCAAGAAAATGTGCATCGTTAGGAAGTGTATCAAATTACGATTTTTTTGATAGTTACCTAAATCACACACCTCAGCCTTACTTTGACTTTTGTAAGGCAGAATCATCCCCCAAGGGCCACCCAAACTAATTTTTCATCTTGTGGTCAGAGAAGGTAGCCGAGAACATTCCCACGGTAGCTTCTGCAGTGTTAGAAAATGAGTCACTCCTCTCTCCGTGTTAGTTTCTGAGAGGAACTGGAGAACAAACTTGGGCCTTTGAGCTAAGCAAATGTTCTACCACTCAGGCACATCTTCAGTCTCTAGACAACTGGATAAAATGTGCTTCCTGTGCTAGCAAATTTAAGACCATCCCAAGCTCCAGGGCCCAGCAGAATCAGAAGGCTTGGGTGTGTTACCCTAGAGAGTGTGGGTTCCTCTTCACCAGGGTTCTGCAGCAGCATGGCCAGGGTAGCTGGACAAGAATGTCAACAAGGAACTTTCTAACCAACCCGCAGCAAAGTCTTGCCTTCACTTCTCTTTGTAACAATTCTTGTCTTGAGGACAACTCAAGACTCTCTAATGAGGCTTCTGGTACAGAAAGACAGAAGTAACCATTCCGGGACTTCTCATTCCTTCAGATGAGCGGGACCTTGAAGACTTCCTACTTGACTTTGAGGAAGACCTGAAGGTCCTTCACTCCGTGCAGTGCTCACCTCCCCCAGGTAAGAGAGACATCATCAGAACTACCTCGGTATCGCGGCTCACTTGAACTCTGAGGCTTTTGACCACTGCAGCTCTGTTTCAGAAACGAAATCTCGGCTGACACCTGGCTCCTCACAATCAGAACTTATGAAATACAAACAAGCTTCAATCCCCGAGAGTCATTCTCCATTCACAAATAGAACTTTTGTGGAGAACTGTTAGCTCCGGCTAACACCAACTGAAGAGTTAGCTTGTACTCGGAAGCATATAGGATTTAAAAAGCAATACTCAGCATGGAATGGTACCCCTAGCCTTGCTTTACATAATCAATACATTTTTAATAATTTAGATCTTTATGAATCACCAACCATTTAAGGACTAGGAATTTAGCCCAAGGATAAAGTGCTTGTTTAATATGCTTAAGACTCTGCCCTTGCTGGGTGTGGCCCTTGCTGGATGTGGCCCTTGCTGGGTGTGGCCCTTGCTGGGTGTGGCCCTTGCTGGGTGTGGTGATGCCTTTAGAGCCTACTCCACACTTGAGAGGCAGAGACAGGCAAGTCTCACAAAGCTCAAGGCTATCCTGGTCTACAAAGTTCCAGGACAACCAGAGCTATGTGGAGAGAGCCTGTCCTTTAAAAAACAAACAAACAAAACAAAAAAAAAACACATGAAAACAAAAAAGAATATGGATGAATTTTTAAACATTCAGTTCATTAAACTGTCCTATTCCTAGGGAAGAAATAGGAGAAGAGGGAGAAAGGAGTGACCCAATTTTCTAACACTGCAACAGCTACAGTGGGAAAAAGCACTAAATAATAATTTATTCCCAATAAATGTGTTCCTTGCTCCCTAAGATTCCCATGAAGTGCACTCCCTGCTGCCCACACGGTGTCTCCTGTGCCCTATTTCCCCGGGCATCTCTTTCTTGGCAGAGGAGCCATAGAAGCCATTCAGGAGGTCTTAAGTGAGAAATCTAGGAGATCTGACTTTTCACATTGCCCACACGGCTATGTCTTGGGATTGAAGTTTCCCATTTCTAATTTTCTGTACGACCTCAGGAAACACAAGAACCTGGGAGTCAATGGATCAGTGCTATGGGGTCTCCAAGGCGTCTTCCTACTGGTTTAAGAAAGAGGGGCAAGGGGGCTGGGGATTTAGCTCAGTGGTAGAGCGCTTACCTAGGAAGCGCAAGGCCCTGGGTTCGGTCCCCAGCTCCGGAAAAAAAGAACCAAAAAAAAAAAGAAAAGAAAGAGGAGCAAGGCACATGGGCACTATGGTTACAGTGGCCGCTACTGACCTCTGTCTCTTGGCAAGTTTGCTACATCGGTCGGCCCAGTCTGATACAACCTCTCTCTTCCTTCCGCACTCAGGTCCCTTCAAGCCCTGTGAGCACCTGTTTGGTAGCTGGCTGATCCGAATCGGGGTGTGGACCACAGCAGTCCTGGCGCTTTCCTGCAACGCCTTGGTGGCTTTCACAGTGTTCAGAACCCCTCTGTACATCTCTTCCATAAAACTGCTAATCGGGGTAATTGCGGTAGTGGACATACTCATGGGGGTCTCCAGTGCAGTGCTGGCTGTCGTGGACACGTTCACTTTTGGCAGTTTTGCTCAACACGGTGCATGGTGGGAAGGTGGAATTGGCTGCCAAATCGTTGGTTTCTTGTCCATTTTTGCTTCCGAATCATCGGTCTTCCTGCTCACTCTGGCGGCACTGGAACGTGGTTTTTCTGTCAAGTGCTCTTCAAAGTTTGAAATGAAAGCTCCCCTTTCTAGCCTGAAAGCGATCATTTTGCTGTGTGTCCTCTTGGCCCTGACCATTGCCACCGTCCCCTTGCTAGGAGGCAGTGAGTACAATGCCTCTCCCCTCTGCCTGCCCTTACCCTTTGGGGAGCCCAGCACCACAGGCTACATGGTGGCTCTCGTATTGCTCAACTCCCTCTGTTTCCTCGTAATGACCATTGCCTATACAAGGCTCTACTGCAGTTTGGAGAAGGGAGAGCTGGAGAACCTTTGGGACTGTTCTATGGTGAAGCACACTGCTCTGTTGCTCTTCACCAACTGTATCCTTTACTGCCCCGTGGCTTTCTTATCCTTCTCCTCTTTGCTAAACCTCACGTTTATCAGTCCCGAAGTAATTAAATTTATACTTCTAGTGATTGTCCCACTTCCGGCATGCCTCAACCCCCTTCTCTACATTGTCTTCAACCCCCATTTTAAGGAGGATATGGGCAGCCTGGGCAAGCAAACCCGTTTCTGGACAAGAGCAAAACACCCAAGTCTGCTGTCCATTAACTCGGACGATGTTGAGAAACGGTCCTGTGACTCAACCCAAGCCTTAGTATCCTTTACCCACGCCAGCATAGCCTATGACTTGCCTTCTGATTCCGGGTCATCACCAGCTTACCCAATGACTGAAAGCTGTCACCTCTCTTCAGTTGCATTTGTCCCATGTCTCTAGTTAACATGAGAGGGGGACGTTTTTAAGAGTTGGAAACCCCGAAAGACGATTTATATCAGAGCGGTAGCTAAGAAAAGCTGAGCTGAAACTTAAAACACAAGCAAGCTTCTCTAAATTGGTATGGAAACGCCGATACCTTACCGACGCCTGAGAGTGACCATCAGTCTGAACACTGCCTGTGTCATTTGTTCAGCTAAGAGGTAGATCCACCAAGTCACCCAGATGAACCCAGATGAGAAAAGCAGACTGAAATGCTCTTCAGAAAACATACTCTCTGGTTTTAACTGTATTCTCTTCAAACTCACCAGCAGAGTCACCAGCACGGGACGGGAAGGTTCATTGGATGACGACTCAATGTGTATTTAAATCCACAAATTCCCTTTTTTTAAAAAGCTAGAGTTATAAGGAAACATGGATTTTTAATGGGCTACATTGCCCACAGAGTTTCAGTTTAATGGCTACACAGAGATGGTTGTGTGGTTGGGGTGTTTTTTGCCTTTTGTCTGAAAGGGTCCTTCCAAGACACCAATTTCTTGGATTGATAATGCGAGACATTTTTTCATCCATACATAAATTTAAGATACTGGGTTCTACAGATAAGCACTCAGTGCATCCTCCCTTAATGAAATAAAACTGGTCACAAGCTTTCGGGAAGGAATATTAACTTAATGGGTTCCTGCAGCAGTTATATATAGATAATACTTGATTTGTCCTTTATGATCCTGCAGCCTAAAGCTCAGAACGTTCATACCTACACAAGACAGAGCGCAACTGTAGGGTCTGTATTTATTTCTGAGTGGGAGCAGGCTTTTGGCAAGATGGTTTTTTATTGCCTCAAATGGCCGTGCTTTGTAACACGCTCAAACGCAGGGCCGGAGTCCGGAAGTCCACAGTGTCACACCACACGCCCATCTCCAGTAGCCCTAGCAACAATGCCTCACCACACTTTGGACTCAACAGAAACCGGGCCGAGTAATATTCCGTGTGTTTAGCTTGGTTTTAGCGGTGTCTCTTTTGGATCAACCACTTGATGTGAAGAACATCACTTCTCTGCTTATTCCATATTAACACGGGTGTTAGATGTTTCAAGACAAACTATTAAATTTGAAAAGTGAAAAGTTTATTCTTCTGTGGTCCTACATTAGCCTCATTGCACCCAAACCAAAAGGCCATCAGGTAGATTTATTTTTATATAAGCATGTTTTATTTTGACCAGATGTTTTAATGTGGAATTTTTTAAAAAATACATTTATGAGATGTTTTATAAGATGTGTACATAGAGAATTGTATTTATTACTACAGGAAGGATACAGTGACATTAAAGAACATGAAACCCTGTACAGTGGCATAGTCCCCCAAACATATCGTTTCTCCTCCAACTTTCTTTAGATTCATTAATTGTATATAATATATGTAAATACATAGTGCTTGTAAATAGATTCAGAATTTGCTTTTCTACTGGGCGCAAAATAAATTTGTAATAAAATGTGTGACTTGCAAAGCAAAATATATCTTCAAGTGTGTTGATTGAGAATATGGACAAATGCATGATCTTCTAATGTCTTCAATTATTAGTGTGTATTTTCTATATATTTGTACTCTAATCCTTTAAATATATTGGACTCAACTATTTCATGAGGATGAAACAAAATATATATATATATTTTTTTTTTCGGAGCTGGGGACCGAACCCAGGGCCTTGTGCTTGCTAGGCAAGTGCTCTACCACTGAGCTAAATCCCCAACCCACAAAATATACTTTTTAGCTTCTGAATTATCTTCCTTGTAACTGATAAGTCTTGGCTTCAGTGTAATTGTTGTCCACAGTGATGATTTGGATATTAATAGCCTACACTAGTTTCAAATTTCTTAGTAATATAAGAAAAGAAACATTTCAAAGCCTAATTAGGAAAAAGATATGAAGAACAAACCAACCTTACATTGTCTAGGGTGGACTTTTCTATAAATTTAATCTATAAATATAAATTTGATATATACACGTTTCAGGACCATGTCAAGAGCATTCACTCCCAGTGTACAAAAAGATGCACAGCTCTCATTCTGTTCCCATTGCCCAAAACACAGGAAATATAATTAATTTTCTAGACACCTGTGTCAGACTAGCAAGTTCAGTAGGATCTGACTGTGCCTCTCTGGGTTGTGTGTAATGAAGGACCAGCATGATAGCTAAAAGTAGCCAGTGTTGGGGCTGGAGAGATGGCTCAGCGGTTAAGAGAACCGACTGTTCTTCCAGAGGTCCTGAGTTCAAATCCCAGCAACCACATGGTGGCTCACAACCATCTGTAATGGGATCTAATGCCCTCTTCTGGTGTGTCTGAAGACAGCTACAGTGTACTTATATTAAATAAGTAAATCTTTCAAAATAAATAAATAAATCTTAAAAAAAGAAAAAGTAGCCAATGTTTACAGCACACTCCCAGGATTCCTCGCACTGTTTTCCACTTGTCCGTCAGACTTACACATATCCTGAATCCCAACCCTAGTTAAGGGATCCTGTTGTGCAGTCCTTACTTTACCAACCTTTGGGTAAAATAGGAGCGTGTCCCTTGGCCCCATTCGTTCCAGCCCAGACAACAGAGAATGTACCTCTATCTTTCTTCTCACCACATTTAATTTCCGGACAATCTTAAGTTTGGAACAAGCTCTAGCAGCATATCTGTCTCTCCTGCTCGAGGAAGCACAGGCAATAATGCATTTTTTAAAGGGGGTAAGACTTGTATCTACCTTTATTTTAAAAAACAAGTCTCCACACTCCACACTGTAACACCAAACCACTATTTACACCTCGCAGAACACTGCCCTCAGGTGCCTGACAAACGCTCTCCGCTGCTGCGTAGAAAGAATTGGAGTTACCTCTGCAGATGAATAGATCAGCAGGGAAAACACACAGCAGGATTTACAGGCTGAACAGCAGTAAAAATAAAAAAAAGAAAAAAAATAAAAACTAACGACCTTGCCTAAAGTAAATGATTCAAATCTATGGTTTCCAAAGTGCCTTCAGGGATTGGAGCGATGGCTCAGCGGTTTAAAAGAAAACAAACAAACGAAACAAAACCTTGATAGACCCAAGGCGTCATCCATTCCTGAAGCTTGTTGATGCTTGACAAGTTTCACATCCTGCAGTGGCTTCCGCAGAAGCTGTAGACCCAGGACGAGGACCAGATTTGACTCTAGTTTTGGCCAAGAAGTACAGAGAAAGCTGCATCGTGCAGAGGCTTTAGTAGAAGCCGAAGACCCTGGTTAGGGACCAATCCGGCAGACTGGGAAAGGCCCATTGAAGTTCCACATCATGTACTGGCTTAGCAGAACTTTTGGACCCAGGTGAGGGACTGAATCTGACTCTGAAAAAGGCCCAAAGCTGCGTGGAAAACTCCTCAACTCACAGTCAAAGCTGCAGATGCAGGCAGGAGACCCAAGCTAACACAGGACACGACATGACCATCCTAGGCAGAGATAGACCCCCCCCAACCCCCTCCACCAGTGCCACAGAAGGAAAACACACCTCAACCCTACTGTGACTTAGCCCTCCACAACACTGCAAATGCCACCATAAAAAGAAAACCTGGACACTTGAATTTAAAAATAAAATAAAAAAAAAACCCTCAATTAACAAACCCCCATCAGTTGCACAAGTCCCAGTGCAGAAAGAGAAAAGCAAGAAAGTCAGAGCACTGTGAGTACCCACAGATTAGTAATCCCACAAGTAATAGGACCTAATCAAAACGACCCAGGATGTATGGGGGAGGGGTATCTTGTTCAGCTTAAGCAGGAAAAAAAAAAAAAAAAAAAAAAAACCAACCTGGAAGAACTTCCAAAGAGTTCTAAAGAATGATCATAAAAATGTTCAGACAACTCAAAAAGACAGATTTGCTCCACAGGAACAAAGGCAAAGAAAGTTCAGAGAAGTCAAGGAGAAAATGCAATAGACAGGACTGCAATGATGCTAGAAAAGACAACCTCATTACACCAAATCAAACCTCCGTAAAAAAAAAAAGCCTCACCCAGAAGAGTAGGTTCTGCTGAAAATGAATTAGGACTGAATGACAGGGGATTGGCCCACGCTGTAAAGTTCAATAAAAAAAAAAAAAAAAGACATATAATACACACACACACACACACACACACACACACACACACACACATATATATATATGTGTCTCAAACATAGAATCTGAGTAGACCATAAAAAGACCCAACCTTGAGAATTATAGGCATAGGAAGAAAAAAATATCATAGCGAAGTAGTAGAGAATAATTTCAACAGAATCACAAGAAAATTCTCCGAACCCAGAGAAATGAATGACCATCCAGGTTAAAAAACAAAAACAAAAAACAAACAAACAAAAAAACAAAAAACCAGGCATGTAGACCATCAAATGGGCAGACCTAGGAAAGAAACTCCTTGTGAAATTAAAAATACTAAAAACACAGAATAAAAAGAGTATTAAACACCGGAAAAGAGAAAACACAAGCCATTTATAAAGGCAGGCCCATCTGAATAACACTTGATTATTTGACAAAACCTTTTAAAGTCAAACTGGTGTGGAAGGATATATTCCAAGCTCAGAATGGCCAAAACCTGCCAACACAGGCTATTATATGAAGCAAAATTATTCACAAAAATTTCAGGAGCAAGAGAAAAAAAACCCTCCAGGTGAGGTGGACACCATGACATACACATTTAATCTTAGCACTTGAGAGGCAGAAGGCCAGCACATCTCTGTGGTTCCAAGGATAGCCTGGTCTACATAACAAGTCCCAGGTCAACCAGGCCTACTTAGTGGGACTCTTCCTCCTCCTCCTCCTCCTCCTCCTCCTCCTCCTCCTCCTCCTCCTCCTCCTCCTCTTCCTCCTCCTCCTCCTCCTCCTCCTCCTCCTCTTCCTCCTCCTCCTTCCTCCTCCTTTTCTTCTTCCTCCTCCTCCTCCTCCTCTTCCTCCTCCTCCTCCTCCTCCTCCTCCTCCTCCTCCTCCTCTTCCTCCTCCTCCTCCTCTCCTCCTCCTCTTCCTCCTCCTCCTCCTCTTCCCTCCTCCCTCCTCCTCCTCCTCCTTCCTCCTCCCTCCTCTTCCTCCTCCTTCCTCCTCCTCCTCTTCCTCCTCCTCTTCCTCCCCTCCTCCCTCCTCCTCCTCCTCCTCCCTCCTCCTCCTTTTTCTTCTTAAGAATTGAGTATATTCCTTTTTAGAAGGGAGAACAAAATACTCACAGGAGGAAATACAGCAACAAAGAATGTAGCAGGAACTGAATAAAAGGTCATCCAGAGACTGCCCCACCTGGAGATCCATCGCATATGCAGCCAACAAACCCAGTCTCTATTGCTGATGCTAAGAAGTACTTGCTGACAGGAGCCAGATATAGGTGTCTCCTGAGAGGCTCTGCCTGCGCCCTATTGATACAGATGAGGAGGGTTGCAGCTAACTATCAGACTGAAAAAGGGGACCCCAGTGGAAGAGTTCGAGAAAGGACTGAAGGAGCTAAAGGGGTTTGTAACCCCATAGGAAGAACAACAATATCAACCAACCAGACCCCACCAGAGCCCCCAGGGACTAAACCACCAACCAATGAGTACACATGGAGAGACCCATGACTCCAGCCACATATGTAGCAGAGGATGGCCTTGTCCAGTATCAATGGGAGGAGAAGCCCTTGGTCCTGTGAAGGCTCATTTCCCCAATGTAGGGTAATGCCAGGGCGTTGAGGTTGAAATGGGTAAGGTGGGAATGGGAGCATCCTCATAGAAGCAGGGGGAGAGAGAGGGGGTTTGGGAGAGGGGGGGAAAGGGGATAACATTTGAAATGTAAATATATAAAATATCTAAGAAAAATGAAATTAACAACAACAACAAAAAGAATTGAGTATATGAGTACACTGTAGCTGTCTTTAGACACATCGGGAGAGAACATCAGATCCCATTACAGATGGTTGTGAGCCACCATGTGGTTGCTGGGAATTGAACTCAGGACCTCTGGAAGAGCAATCAGTGCTCTTAACCGCTGAGCCATCTCTCCAGCCCCATAGTGATACTTCTTAATAAAAAATAAATAAATAAAAGCTTCCACGATAAAAGCATACTAGTGAAGGTTTTTAGCACAAAGGCAGCTTTAAGGAGAATACTAGAGACGAGCCTTCTGTCTGAGAACAAGGACAAACATGGCCAGGAGTTTACAGAGGAATAAATAAACAGTTCTAGAAGGAAAGAGACCTAAAAAAGCCAAAAGCAATAAAAATGGCAGGAATTAATATAAATCATTTGATAATAACTCTTAATGTTAATAGTCTCAATTGCCTACTAAGGAGAAGCAGACTACCAAATGGCAACCTATAAATTAAGTTTAAATTAATTATAAATTTAATGCAATCTCCACCAAAATTGCAAGACAATTCTTTACAAAAATTAAAAAAAAATCAGTCTTAAAATTCATAGAGAAACATAGAAGAGTTGGGGCAAACAAAACAATAGCAAACAATAAAAACACTGCCGGAGGCCTCACCATCCCTGATTTCAAATTATACTGCAGAGCTACAGCATCAAAACAGCATGGCATCCTTATAAAACCAGGCACAGTGATCCGAGGGTCCAGATAAAAAGCCCATGCTCCCTCAGCCACTTGATTGGGGTTTGTTTGTTTGTTTGTTTGTTTGTTTGTTTTGTTTTAAAATTTCTGTTTTTGTGGAGTTTTTAGGAAGAAGCTAAAAAATACGCATCGGAAGAAAGACAGCCTCTTCAGTAAGTGATGCTAGCCAAAGGATAGCTCCATGAAGGAGATCTGAAACTAGACCCTCATCTTGCACCCTGCACAAGAACTCAACTCCAAAGGAATCCAAGACCTCAGCATAAGGGCTGGTTTGAATCTGATGAAACAGTGGCTTCCCACCTTCCTGATGCGGTAACCCTTTAATACAGTTCCTTGTGTGGTGGAACTCTCAGCCATAAAACTATTCTCGTCACTGCTTCAGAACTGTAATTCTGCTACTGTTATGAATATCAATGCAAATGTGTTTTGAGGGTTGCACAGGTTGAGAATTGCTATGGTAGGAGGTAGGAGATGCACTTCAATTTGTGAGCACAGGAAAGTCCTTCCTGAACAGGACCCCAGGAATACAGGCACTAAGGCTAGGAACCGACAAATGGGACGTCATGAACTAAAAGGCTCTATTCTTAATTGGGTTGTGGGGCTAAACAGAGTTTTTATAGGCAGGAATAAAGTGGGTTTAAAATGATTCTTTTTTTAGAGTGTTCAACATTCTTAGTTATCAAGGCAAATTCAAACTACTTTGAGATCTCCTCTTACCCCACTCGGAATGGCTGAGATTTAATGACAGTTAATGCTGGTGTAGAGACATGGGAAGGGACATATGCTGTGCACTTGCTGTTGTGGGACTCTAACAGAACAGCCATTGTTACATGGCATCAGTATGGACGTTCCCCAGAAAGCTGGAGACGGATACATTCTATAGCCTAGCTATACCACTCCTGAGCAGAGTCCCAACCAACTCTATATCATACTACAGACGTGCTTGCTCGTTCACGTTCTCCGCTGCTTGGCTCGCAAGAATCAGAAGATACAATCGTTAACATTAACGTTAATCCATTAACAGAGGAATAGATAATAAGGACGTGGCATACATACTGCTAAAAATGAAATTATATAATGTATAGGCAATACGTGGAGCTCGAAACAATCATTCTGAGGGAGGTGACCAAGACCCAGAAAGACAAACACTGCATGCTTTCTCGTGTGTGTGTGTGTGTGTGTGTGTGTGTGTGTGTGTGTGTGTGTGTGTGTACAGCAGACTGGAAACCTTACATGTGTGTGTTTAATTTGGAGTAGCCACAGAAGTCCGGGAAGCAGTGAGGGTTCATGGGAGGAGGTGCGGTTCCAGAGAGGAGAACACATGTGGTATAAAGGGAGAAAGAGCATTTGCTTCTCTACATAGGATCAGTGTTTGATACCCAGCACCTGGCATCAAGTGGCTCACAACTGCCTGTAACTGCAACTCCAGGGGATCTGATGCTGTCTTCCAGCCCCCATGAGCACCAGATAAGCATGCAGACACAAACACATGCCTAGGCAGACACAAACACATGCCTAGGCAGACACAAACACATGCCTAGGCAGACACACACATACATGCCTAGGCAGACACATTCATGCCTAGGCAGACAATACATGCCTAGGCAGACACATACATGCCTAGGCAGACACATACATGCCTAGGCAGACACATACATGCCTAGGCAGACAATACATGCCTAGGCAGACAATACATGCCTAGGCAGACACATACATGCCTAGGCAGACACAAACACATGCCTAGGCAGACACACACATACATGCCTAGGCAGACACAAACACATGCCTAGGCAGACACAAACACATGCCTAGGCAGACAATACATGCCTAGGGAGACACATACATGCCTAGGCAGACACATTCATGCCTAGGCAGACACAAATATGACTAGGCAGACAATACATGCCTAGGGAGACACATACATGCCTAGGTAGACACATACATGATTAGGCAGACACATACATGCCTAGGCAGACACATACATGATTAGGCAGACACATACATGCCTAGGGAGACACATACATGCCTAGGCAGACACACATAGGCAGACCCATACACATAAAAATAAAATAAATATTCTTAAACTATCTTTCTGCATTCAGATACTGTGTGGGAACAGAATGCAGCGTTCCCCTAGGAATAAGAGAACAAGCCCTATAACCTGTGTCCCAGCAGGGTAGAGATGATAGACTGTCAACAGACATCTGTTAGGAACATGAAGGAATTTAAGATACTCAGAACAGCAGTGGGTGACAGGCGTCCTACTTCAGACACGGGGCTCCAGAAAGGTCTCTCTGGAAAGACAGATCATCTTGTTTTTAAAGCAGCCCCGACTTTGCTTTTGCATTCAACCAGTTGCATCAAGAAAGCTCATCGCCCTTTAAAAAAAAAAAAAAAAAAAAAGAGATTTTTTTTTTTTTTTTTTTTTTACTGAGGAAATGGCTCAGCAGTTAGGAGCATTACCTGCTCTTCCAGAGGTCCTGAGATGGCTCACAACCATCTGTGATGGGATTTGATGCCCTCTTCTGACACACAGGCATGTATAGAGCTCTCAAATACATAAAATAAATTTTTAAAACTTTGTTTTCAATTTAGGATTGAAAAGAGCTAACATTTGGGAAAGTGAGTGTCCTGCTTTTGAGGCTGGAGAGATGGCTCAGCAGTTAAGAGCACTGGCTTTCTTTCAGAAAACCCATGTTCAATTTCTAGCATTTATAAAGCACTTCACAACCACTTGTAACTAGAGTTCCAGGGAATCTGAAACGCCCTCTTCTGGCTTCTTCAGGTACTGCATACACATGGTGTACACACATACAGACAACAACAAAAAAATAAAAAACAACCATACAAGTAAAAAGGAAAAAAAGAAAAAGAGAGAGAGAAAGGAAGGGAGGAAGGGAGAGAGGGTGGAGGGAAGGAGGGAAGGAGGGCGAGAGGGAAAAAGGAAAGAAGGCAGGGGGAAGGGAGTGATGGATGGATGGAGGGAGGGAGGGAGGCAGGCAGGAAGCTCTTGCCTCCTTTGTTAACTGCTCCAGAAACTATTAGCTATCATGAGAGCAAGTCCTGTATGAAAAGACTGGCTCCCTGTGCCATAGCTCTTTCATTGGAAATGTTACATTTATATATACATTTTACATATAAAGGAGACCACCTCCATTAAGACCACCAGACACTGACCATCTTGTGTGTCAGGCCACAGAGGCACTAAAGAACCAGTAGATTATGGCCGCTTTCTCCTGCAGGTGAAGCAGCCAGGTTGTGACTATTCTCGTCTCGGTATTCCTGTTTCTAATGATGCCGGTCTCCCATTCTCCACTCACTTGCTCATCTCAAACACAAGTCCCAGCAAGTCTGGTTCCTGATGCCTAAGGGAGAAGATGATCACATTTTAGTTCCCCTGAATGCTGCAGTGGGTTTTAAAATAAACAAAAACCAAGAAAGTACCGTGAGCATAGTCAGTCTTGATGGCTGGATTACATCCGGGACTCACAAGCTGGTTCAAACATTCTGTATAGGACTCTGGTATTTTTCACCTCTCCTCTTGGGAGTTTCCAAATGAAGAAAACGTCAGAGGGGCGTGGCCGCCTGCAATCCCAGCAGCTGGAGTGTCACCTCTATTGCTGCTGTTTCTGATTTTGAGCTATGACCCCCGTTACTTGCCTAAGATCTGCCCTTCTCACCCCTGGAGCAGGCTCACGAATTGTAGGCCTGTCTGTAGTACATGGCGAGATCCAGACAAGCCTGACTATCCAGCCAAACTAAGGAGGAGAAGAGAAGGTGTGGTTGAGACGAATAGAAAAGTGGTTTTCCAAGGTCAAAGATGAAGAGCGAGGAGTAAAGCACAGAGAGGATTATCTGTGTAGAGAACAAGGAGCCATGGGTGGGTACCTCACATAACCCAAAATAAGATCACCCCACGGGTACAGTTCTCAGTCACAAGCAGTGGGAAGTCAGTCTGCCCAGTGTGGTGAAAGAGAGAGATGTAGATCTGGTGTTCCCACTCTTTGACTAAATATGATCCTTTCCCTCCAACTCCTGATGAAAAAAATAACTCTCTTACTGCAGGAAACTGCAGGGTTAAATACCATTCTTTTTGTTGCTCTCTCCCGTGGTGAGAAAGACAGATAAAAGGCAAGTAACCAGAGTCATACCTCAAAGATCATAGAAACAGCAGCATTAAAGGTGACACAGCAAAGCCAAGAGGCTACAAACATCCTGTGCGGCTGCTTAACATCCTGTCTCTCACCTTTCCGCCCCTTCGTCTAATTTTTAAGGTTTTGTGTGTGTGTGTGTGTGTGTGTGTGTGTGTGTGTGTGTGTGTGTGTGTGTGTGTGTGTACACGGCATCGTGTCCGTATAAGGTCTAAACCCATCTTTCTCCCCTGCCACTTTGTTGAGGCAAGCGGTCTCTGAGCTGCACTGTGCATTCACGGCTTTTCCTGAGAGCCTCCGAGCTTTTCTCCATCTTGCCTTTGGAATGCTGAGATTACACATGTGCACCCTACATTCGGTCCTTTCTGTGGGTTCCCGGAAGCACACAGATTGTCAGGCTTGTGTGGTAGTCACTTTTACCTACAGAACGATCTGACTGGTCCCCTTTTCCTTCTCTCTCATCTCTTACGGGGTATGTGTGTGTGTGCTGTCCACTTTTCTTAAAATCTACTTTATCCATTTATGTATTGCCACATGAAGGTGAAAGGACAGTTATGAAGGTGACACCTGTCTTGTCACTGTGAGGGGATGGAACTCATGCATCAGGCTTGGGTGCACAAATGCCTTTACTGGCCCAGCCAACTCTACGGACTTTTTTCCTTCACTAGTCTTGAACTTGTCATGCAGATGTGGTAACTCTGCTACAGTTATGGATGTCAATCTTTTTGGGTGGACTTAGGTGACCCCTGTGAAAGAGTCATCTAACCATTCCACGGATCTTGACCCAGAGGTAGAGAACCACTGCTCTGATACAATTTTTTTCTCTTCACTGAGGAAGACAGGTTGGAAACACTATCTGGCTCGAGTCCCCATAGTTGGCAAACACTTTCTAATCTCAGGCCATGGCAAGTCCCCTGTGCACTTGACTTAAATCAGTCAAATTAAATCAAATTAAAGACCTTCACTCCCAGGAGAGTGGACTTGACACCCTCAACAGTATTGTGATGGGAAGACACTGGATGCAGGAGAGGTCAAATTGAACGGTGACCGTCACTGACAGTAACGGAAGCAAAATTGCATCTGTTCAAGTTTTGGGGAGGAGACTAACGTTCCTCCATGCTGTCACCTCACTGAGAAAAATGAAGACGTAACATGGCAAAATAAACACATAAAAGCAGAAATTAACATAGTTGTTCGCATTGCAAGCTCAGCACTGAGGCAGGAGGATTGCTTTGAATTAGAGGGTAGCTTGATCTTCTCAGTGAGAACCTATTGCACATAAATGAAATCAAATAGAAAATGTAGCCAGCTCTTCTTTGCCCGCCTGCCTTGTGGGACTGAGTCACTCCTAGATTCTTGGACTCCCATTCACAGCTGCTGCTGACCGTTCATTGTTGGGGAGTTGGACTACAGACTAACTGCAGGGATGGAAATGGAGAAGAACCTGAGGAAAAGAAGGTCCAGTGACAGGCCCAAAGTGGGATCCAGCTCAAGGGGGGCCTATTACTGAGGCTACGGAATGCTCACAAAAAAGAGACCTATCATGATTGCCCTCTGAAAGACCCAACAAGCAGCTGAAAGAGTCAGATGCAGATATTTGTACCCAATCAATGTACAGAAGCTGTGGACCCCTGTGGTTGACTTAGGGAAAAGCTGGAGGAAGCTGAGGAGGAGAGCAACCCTGTAGGAGGACCAGCAGTCTCAATTAACCTGGACCCGGAGATCTCTCACTGGATCACCAACCAGGCAGCATACACCAGCTGATATGAGGTCCCAACACATATACAGCAGAGGACACCCGAGTCTGGGTTCAGTCAGAGAAGATGCACCTAACCCTCAAGAGATTGGCAGCCCCAGGGAGTTTAGAGGTTTGGTGGGATGGGTGAGGTGGAGACATCCTCATGGAGACAGAGGTGCAGGGAGGAGATATGGGATGTGGACCAGGAGAGTAATAAAATCCAGAGTGTAAAAAAGAATAAGAGACTAAAAAAAAAAGAATGAATGAAAGAAAGGAAGGAAGGAAGGAAGAACGAACGAAAGAAATAAAATGTAACAGAGGCCAAAAAGCTTTACAATAGAGTTTCTAAACATCCCATTCCCTGGATAGGTTGGTTATTCTGTTTGTACTATCTGATGTATGGAAATTGTATTTCTGAAGATGATACACAATTGTCCGGGCTCCACACAAACACACATAAACATACATACACACCACACACACACACACACACACACACACACACACACAAATACACACACATAAACATAAAGAATACGTTTAAATGTTCAAGGGAGGAAGTGTCTTAACCTATGTAGGCCAAAGGTCCATCCCAGTATCGAACCAGATCATCCTGGAGAAGCCTGTATCATGACACAAATGCAGATCCATCTAACGAGAAGTGTGGAGAGAGAAGAATAGCTTTTTATCCTGATTAGCTGTTTAATTAAATATACCTCAGGCATGTTTGTCTAGGATAGGCAGCTCATCATAATAGTTATGTGAGCATGATCTCGGGTGTTAGCTTCTTTGTGAATGATACATCATTTAATTAGGATGCATCCTGTAAGATAGATCTCATTATCATGTTTGTTTTGGAGGCAAGGAAGAGAGAGGAGTAAACCTTGCCAAAGATCACTTATCTGGGAAAGAGTGGTGGCTAGCCACAGACGTGTTTCTGTAAACACCTACTCCAGCACTTATCGAAGAGCAGTCCCTGAGCATTGGCCGCCAGCTCACTCTAGTCTTAAGAATCTGAAACTGAAGAGGTAGCATTTAGCGATCTGAGTTTTACTGAGCTGGGTAGGTGACTCTGATCCAGGCTCACATTTGAGAGAGCCATTGGCAGTCTGAAGTGTACAAGACCTAGGGTCTGAAGAGAAATGGGGCTACCATCCTTAGGATAACAGAAAATAGGCAAAGAAAGGTGGGCACCTTGAGTAAAGAAAAAAATAGCAAAAAAGCAGAAAGGGGCAGGAGGAGAAATTTACTTTACACCAAGAAAACTGGTAGGGATTGGTGGTCACTGCGTTGACTACAGGGCTCCTAGGCATAAAAATCAACTCTGTGTTATGCTTGACTACAAAGTATTTAGAGGAAGGAAGTTATTGGTGACCATTCACAGAGTGGTTACATTGAAGGGCAACTTAAAGGAGTGACTGTGAGGCCAGGGTTAGAATCTCAATTCCCATCCTCAGTGGCTGGGCGTTTTATTCATCTTTCTTCAGGGTGTAAAATAGACCAGAAGATCTACAACATGGTACTGAGAGACCACCCACATTACACTACACAAGCCAATGAAGTCCCCCGTCCAGCTGCTATGTCCTACTGGCTTGTGCTTCTCCAAAAACCATATGCTTCCAAGGCACTAGTTTTAGGCATTGGTGGTTTTATAGAGCTCTGCCCTCGTGACTGGGATTAGTGTTCTTATGAAAGAACTTGTTCTTTACTAAGAGGAGGGCACATCTAGAAGGAGCTGTTCCTAGGATGGGTTCCCAGAAGATACCAAATCCAGCACTTTCTGAAGTGTAGGCTTCCAGGACTATAAGAAATACTGTCTATGAGCCACCAGCCCCAAAGGGATTAACTAACTATAAAAACAAACAAAAAAATCTAAAAAGAACTAAAATATATAATTATATAAATAAAATATATAAGAAGTTTTGCTTGGGGAGGGTGTTACTGTTTCTATCTGATTTTTATGCAATGAACACAAATTATCTCTTTCACAACAAACTATTTTATATTGTGTTTTACTCAAAACTTGTTCATCAGTGAGGTTTAATTGAAGCAACAATAGGAAATGAGCTGTGAAAAGAAGAAAAAATAAATAACATGTGTACTTTCTACTCAAGGGTTTTGTATTAACAAGGGTAAAATTGGCCCTCTGGGACACAGAGAGGCACTTTGATCTAAACCAGAACAATTGTCACTGTCACTTAGTACAAAATTTTAATTCTCAAAGGAAAAAAAAAGAAGTCTTAATATGTTGTTTGTTATAATCATTAGGAAAATGTTGTGTAGCTGATTTTTGCCCATGTAAAATCTCTGGAATAGCCAGTTTCCCTTGAATGCCTTGGTAGTATGAAAACTTTTTTTTTTTTAAGGTTTTCTTCACATGTAGCTACAAGTGTCTATCCATGCCAAAGTCTAATGGAGATGACCAACTCCACATGACTTATTGTCATAAAAAGGCCATGATGTGAAATGCATGGTTGCTGTTATGCTTTGCGTAGTGTGGCAGACGCCACAGGGTAAAGATAATCCCAAGATGATTAAGAAGCAGGTGATATCGAAGGCAAAAAGACGCAACCTCATTTAAAAGAGAAATGGTACCAACGAACGGACACTTACTTCACTCTTCGCAGACCTCGGATCAGTAGTCACAAAAGATTTCCCAGTATTTGGCTAAACTCACTGTCATTTATTAGTTCTTTGGTTCTAAAGTTATTTTTTTTAAGCCAACTTTGACATAAGGAGATCAGAATGCCCAGCAGACATGGCTTGTTTGGAGGAATGTAAACCTTTCCCATTTTTTGATACTGTCATGAATTATGGGAAAGCTGGGACATTTCTGCATAGTTCTCTTTCAGAATGCAAAGGCAGCCTGGAGCAAATAAGTGTTTCCAAGCTCTACCGTCCACACCCAACTGAGATGAAAACCCACTCCTGCTTCAGTCAACAGCCCTGCTGGCAATTTGAAGAGGGATACTGTAACTTGCTCATCTATTTCTGTTCCCTCTTCTCCACACAGGCGAGAGGCTCTTCCTTCTTCCTCTACGTTGCAGCCATGTCCCAAGCTGTGCTCTCTTATCTCTGCTTGCTGGTTTGCTCACATTTGTGTGATCTCCTTTCATACTGGATGAGACCCCCATGGCCAGTAATGGATTGCATGTGTGATGCTATGTCATTCCCTGGGCTAGGTGGCAGGGCATTCTCCACTTGTTTTAAAATATGAAGCTTCTGTGCTAAGCCTTCAGTCCACTCCCTCTGGGAGATCATCTACCTTGTCATCAAGCCATTTAGCCCACAGAAAGAGAAACTGGAGCCTGAAGACATTTACATAAGCAAGTTGGGAAGGAAATCGTGCTTTGAAGAATAGACTACAAACCCAGGCCAACATGAGAATCTCGACCTTACCACTCAGATAAGACACTCCAGGATTCCCGACCCACTGTGCATGTGATGTTTGTTGCTCTAAACCTCTAATTTAGGGAGTAATTGGCTACACTGCAATGAGTAACTGAACTTTCCTAAAAACGAATACATAGTGGTTTATTTTAGTTTCAAGATCACTGTTTAAAACTTGGGAAGTCACAGTTTTTCCTCAGGAACAGTTTTAGACTGTTCCTGACTAAAAGCATAGGTGATGTAAATATTAGGAGTTTGTGTTCCTGAAAACTGGCACAGACAATCCTTATGTAACAGTATTCGTAGGGTATTAGTTGTTTCTATATTATGGGAATTATGACAATAAGGTCTGTTCTTTGCATTTTTGTTTTTGGCTATTTCAAGAAGGGGAATTTACTACATAGCCCAGGATAGTCTAAGTTACAGCACTCTTCCTGAGTCTGCCTCTTGAGTGATGGGACTACAGTGTGTAGTACTGTGCCCAGCTTGATGCATTTTCTAAAATTACTCTTCAGTCGCTTGAATCCATAGAGGGGAGTGGACTGCAGTGGCTAATGGGAGAGTTGGCCTAAAAGACTGAGTACCATAGTTCAGATATCATTTTTATTTACTTGTAGTACAGCCATGAGAATGCCATGAGAACAACTTTCAAGGTTCAGTTCTTTCCTTCCACCACGTGGGTCCCAAGGATTGATGACAAGAGTCTTTTACCTACTGAATCATCCGCAAGCGTTATATTTCTATCATTTGGATGTTGTAGGTATAAACCACACTGATGTTCTAATACTAGTCACATTCTAATCTTGTTAACACATCCCATTCAGAAAACACAAAGGTCCTGTTTTCATCTCCTCGTTGGGTTACCTCATTCACCACCACTATTTTGTCTTCAATCCTTTATTAGAAATGTCCTCTTGACAAATTAAAAAATAATAATAATTGTTTATTTATCTGAGATAGGTTCTCACTATGTAGCTTGCCTGGAACTCTCTGTCCATGTAGACCAACTGGCGGCAAATTCAAGAGATCTGCCTGCCTCTGTGCTGTTAAACTGTGCACACCATGACCAGTCCAGCAAACTAAATCTTAATTCACTGTCTACTTGGTCTTTAAGTCTTCCTTTCTCCATAGAAGTTTTAAGCAACTAGACTCCACCTCTCTTAAGGTCACAGTGAGGCTTGGCATTCAAGGACAGCTAAAGAGAAGTTGAGCAATATGAAAAGAGCTTTGTGCCTTTCCAGCCCTCGTCTCTCACATATCTAATATGTACCGCTGTTTCCCACCCTTACGTAATTCCCAAGTTCAATGTAGTTTTTACTTCAAACACTTTGTGTAGCTGTGGGAACAGATTTCATTTTCTGTCCTCAGGTCTGTCTGTTACTTTCTTCAGGCTGTCCCATTGTGTTTTCAGAGGACAAGAAAACATACTGAATCTCAGAAATTCAGCTAGTATGAGATGCAGTGACAAGAACAAAGAAAATAAAAACTAGGGGTGAGTTTCAGGTTGAGAATTCAAGTGTCGCCATGAATTGTGTGACCTCTCGATTCTGCTTCTCCCTGAAGGCTCTAATGGTGTTGTATTGAGGCAACTACCAGAGTTCTAGACTGTCCACTAGCTTGCTACAAAGAACATTCTTCTCAATTTCTTCAAGGGTCTCAGGACTACTTCTCAGTGGACCAAGTTCACAGGAGAGATTTTATGCAAAGGAGTGCATTCAAAAGTCATTTTCTTAGGTTAACTTGGTTTGGATTATTTCTTGTTACTCAATTTGCAGCTGTGAAACAGGGATTACAGTATTTATATGGGTTGTGGGAATTTAAATGTTAGCACATGTAACAGGGTAAACCCGCAAGTGTTCTTTTCACCTTTCCTGTTTTGAGTTAGAGAATTGTGAACAGAAGTGTTCTAAAGTGATTCCTTGTTGTTAGAGCTAGCACCACTGACTTCACACTACAGCATGTTTACTTGATGGTGATATGGTAATAGTGGTATGTTAGACCTAGGTACTCCTACTTTCATTTCTGTGGTCTTCATTGCACCTGAAAAAAGAAAGTGCAGCCCCCACAGAAGTGGTCAAGTGGAAGTAGTGTCGAACTTCTGGGAAGCATTCTTCAAACAGGGTTTGTTGTACTTCCCCCCCCAACCCCCCCCAGCCTCCCAAACCCCCCCGCCCCCCAGGATTTCTGACCTAAGCCAAACATGAAGAGGATGGCTGGGGGAAGCAGTTTAGAATCATCAGGACCAAAATTTCCCATTGAGGTGCAGTTTAGCAGACCCACCTTTTTCTCTGGAACTGGAAGGTAGGTCCCAGCTTGGTTGAGACTAGTAGTTGACTGAACTAGTAGTGCCCCATGGTGCTGGAATGAATTACAAGGTTTAATTGCATTCCCCATTTCAGCCGTTGGCTGTGCACCCATGTGTAAGACCATACCGGCCATATCTGGTAACTCTTTGGGAACAGAGTTCACACAGGATAGAACAGGAAGAGCAGACTCATCTAGCTCACTATCATTATGAAGCCTTTTTACCACTGACCCATATGCAAGGCAGTACCAACCACATTTAATAGTTCATTGGGAACAGAGTTCTGACCTGGTTTGGCACAGCCGAAGTCATAATTTGTAGGGAGGGGTATATTTTTCCTAAGTGTGCCTTCAATACAAACTATATATAAGCTTCTTGCCCGATGAGGTCATTTTATGATTTCTGCTTGTAAGTTTAAATTGGTCAATTCTGCCAAGCCTTTCATAGGCAAAGCCAATAAAAAGTATAAAATGGTTTGATTGGCTACTCTTAATTCATTATTGAATTAAGAGTTCTTAATCCTTTATTATACCACAAAAACCAGTCTAGCCATCACACTGGTAATTTAGATGAAACTACAGGTCAACAGCTTTAGAGACAGTGCCTGCTCCTGTTGGAAAAAGCATATGAGGGGCTGAGGGCTGGGGGCCAGGGGCTGGGAGCTAGGCTGGGGAAGTAACTGTGTGAGGAACTGAGAAGGGAGGCAGAGATTGGTATGTAAAGTGAATGAATGAATGAATGAAATTTCAAGTAAAAAAATTACTAATAGATGTTTGCATGTTAGAAACCATGGACAGGTTCCTAGTTGCTGTTTTACAATGCTGGAGATAAAACCCAGGGCTTCAAGTAAGCTGGGCAAGTGCTCTATACTGAGCTGTATACCACACCCCAAGGCCTCTGATGTATTTCTCAGAGCAACACAATCACACCCAAGCACAAGTAGGATGTTTGTCATTGAGTGAGAGCAATGACACTACACCATAGGAAACAAACAGTTACTTTATAGTGTCCCTGCTCTCATTCATAATACTCTTTGTGGCTTAGGATTTAAGATGATTTCTATTATATGGCTGTTTAACACCCCTAACGCAAGTACATACTTTTCCACACTTTATAGATATGGCTGTGAAAAAGAAACAAGCAGCAATGCGGTGGGCTGTCATTGCAGCACTGGCCGGCGATGACAGTCCTAACACCTAGGTTCCCCTGGACAGAAGCACCTCCATCTCATTGCTTCCACTCCTTCACATCCCTGAAGCTTTCTCTGGATCTCCATCTAAGCCAGCACGCAATGCCAACTCTCTCCCCAGGCAGTGTCTTAAATGTGGCTGTATGATTTGCCAAATTAAGTGTTTGGCATTAGCAGCAGATGCCCCGATTATCTCCACCAACATAAACAGATTGACAGTAGTCTATCACTCACCAACCTCAAGCTGTGGTCTTCAACTTCACTGGCTTCACTAGGGAAGACTCACATGACCCAGCTTGTTTAACTGACCAAGCAGTGGAAAGCCACCTTTGTTCAGCTGACCTGATACTCAGCCTTGAAGCTCTCCGATTACCAACTTAAAAAGGAAAATGCAGTTCAAACTCTTTCAAGATGATTGTGAAAATGTTTATATTTGGACTTGGGTTTTTTACTTAACTCACTGAAGATGGTCCTTGAGATATATTTTTATGTATTTTGGATGGCCTTTATTATTTACTTTTTTTCTACAGTCAACTGACATACTCTACATGTTCTGTTTAGTGGTAAGCTTTGTCTTTGAGTGGGAGAAACCCATCAGCACTCACTGCAGTCACAGCATTTAGGACCAGTCAGTCACACTGGCCTCAGACTCCAGAACCTGTTTTGCTGGTGAAAGCTTATGGCACATTTCTTCAACAGAATCACTTTATTTCTGGATTTAACTCCCAATTGACTGCAGGTATTTCTGATACTAAGCTAAAATGTCATATGAAAAAAACCATTTAAAAGTAATGAAGACAACCCTGGGTTCTTCCACATAGAGAAATAATGATCATTCCTAAAAATTTATGGAAAACAAATGTGTGCTTTCAGTGAACTGAAATAGTGCATGTTTTGTGTACTAAGAAATTATGAAAGTAGCATTTTCTTCTTGTATTATACAACAAATAGGGAGGTGAGGGAGTAAAGCGAGTAGGAGTTTTAGTCCCAATCACAGTTGCCCTACCAAGGTTCTAGTCCGATTCATTCAGAGCAGAAGGTACCCCAGGAGGACCTATCTGGCAGTTAGGCTGCTGTGGCATTCCCGGTCTTATTTGTCATGTGTAATAAGTTGAAAATGAATCTAAACAAAGTCAAGGAGGCTCTTTTGGATGTTGCTTCTTGTTGAGACAGGTCTTACAATATATCCAAGATGGTCTGGAACTTACAATCCTTCTGTTCAGCCTCCTGGGCACTATATGGGCACCAAGTTGGTTTTGTTGTTTTTGTTGTTTCTAAAGACATTCAAACCCTTTTATAATTCAGCTTTTACTGGCACGTTATATTCTAAAGTAACACCAGTTTTCATTATTCATCCTTCATGAGATGTAATACTGACTAAACCCAGAGGGCTTTTTCCAAATCAAGTTCAGAGATGCTGTGAGGGTGTTTCCTTCCTTAGCATAGTCTTTTCTGTTTTGGTTAGACTGTATGTGCGGGAATCTTCATTCATCTCTTAATTTAGCGCAGAGCATAAACACAGATTCTGGAAAGAAAATATGCCCAATACTGTTTTTGAGACAATGCTGAAAACGGTCCGATGGCATCCTTCTTACAAGGACCATGCAATAAAAAGTGGAGACACCTATTTTACTATCCGTGAAAAACAAGCACTGGATCTATCTCAAATGTGTCAGGAAAAGTTAAGTCTCTTCAATTTCTTGTCGACACTGGCATAGAGTAGTGCAGAGGCGTACTAACCATCACTGCATTGTGTGTGGTGCTAAACAATGGACAGCAGAGGGACGGGCAGCAAGCCCTTGATGGCTGCTCACTGCCCCATCCCCACAGTGAAATGCGCAAATGAACGATGCTTGCAGAATGGACATTTGGGTGGCATATGGGAGGGGAGCAGGTGAGTGAGGAAAACAAAGAACAGAGAGAATAAAGTTATTTGAAAGCACAATTCTCAAATATTAAAGGTGACTAGGAAAGTATCTTCTCATTTTCCCCTTCACACTGTTAACACAAAAATATAAAAGCAGGCAAAGAAAACTGGCCCGGCTTTGTATTTCATCTACATGCTCCTACCTTTTCAAAGCCCTAAATCAATATTTGAACTACAATCTCCCATAAAGTCCCTGTGTATGTGTTGTCAGTCTCAGTCACCTTCTGCTTGTCTGCAGAGCGCCTCTAACCCTTAGATGTTGCACCTGGAGACTCTTGCTTACTTTATGATGTGGGTTTATATGCCTTTCATTGAAAGCAACCCGCCCTAGATAATCTAGTGAGAAAAATGTTACAAGGTCCACTTTCCGTTAAAAGACAAATAAAAATATTAGGCTATTCTCTAAAATAAGGAAAAACACATAAAAATTCGGTGTAATCTATTACTTCATTTCCTTCATCATAGATAAAGCCCCATAGCATAAAATGCCTTTTGTGTCCTTCTCCAGATAAGGAAGAGGATGTAGGAGGCTGCAGTTCTCACTGATACTCTTCACCACCCACCCTCTCTCTGATTTGTCTCTATCTATAGACTTTATCATATACCATGTTAACCATTCCAACTTTAACCCAATATTTTATTTTGTTATTGTTGAAAAGACTTCATAAATGAAAAGAAACTGAATATTGAAAGAACAGGAGCCTTAATTTTAAAGTGTTTGCTATTGTTATGGAATGCTAAGGTGAGTTGTGAATGACAGGAGAAAGACCGACAGAAGCCATCAGCAGTAGAGACAGAGAGCACACACCTGTGATCACAGCACAGGTGAGAGAGGTAGTGGAAGGGGACTGCCACAAGTGTGAGGCTAGTCTGTAGGGAATTCCAGGCCATCCTGGGCTACACAGTGAGACTATGATTTAAAACCTGGGAAGAAAAGAGTCAATATTAGATACCTTTATGGTTTAGCAATTTGACAACTGATCAAAAAAGAAAGCAACTATTCCTATATGGTATCTGAATAGTAAATCCTGAGGTTGTTACAATGTACGCATGTGTATATTCTTTGTGGATGGCATCCAGAATTTCATGCAATTTCTACTAATTGGTAGAGCTCTCCACAAAACCAAAATCATAGGAGGAATGGTGTGTGGAAAATAGCTCTTGTGGGTGAAACCACTAATAAAGAATAAAAATTTAAAAAAAATATGGGGGCTGGAGAGATGATCAGCAGTTAAGAGCCCTCCCTGGCTGCTCTTATACAGTGCCTGAGTTTGATTTCTAGCACCCACTTTGCATTCCATAACCATCCATATCTCTAGAACCACATCTAACAGCCTCTTTCTAGTCTTTGAGGGCACTGCATGCACACTGCATGCAGACATATATGTGTATGTGTACACATATGTGCCCATACATATGGGGGCAAAAACCCATACACACAGAATTAAACCTAAGGAAAAAGTTTAAAGGTTAAAACTTGGCCCTGTCCTCTAAAAACCTGAGACATTTCAATAATATTACAACTGCTAAACTGTAGAGGAACCCATGGGGAGAAGTTGCATATGATGGTAGAGGAAGGTGCCTACTGCTGCATGTGTGTAGAGCAGAAGACAATTGGTGTTCTCTCCTTCCACTGTGACGCGGGTTCCGGGGACCAAACTCGGGTTATTAGCTTCACTCAGCCTGCATCTGACCTGCTGAGTATCAGAAATAATCTGCTAAGCATAAGCATGTGCCCACGGCTTTCAGATCACCAGAACAGGAGAGCCTTCCCGTGGACGGTATTTAAATACATGCAATGGAAGGACAGCCCTCAGGGATTTGTATCTTCTAATGAAACTTCTTTGGTTATAGAAAAAAATCCAAAAGCCACTGTTTTGATTTTTGGTTACATGAAGGACACTGGACAACTGAATTCCATCCTTGACACAGTGAAACAATATCAACTAGCAAATCACGTGTCACTCTGTAGGCACACAGTGAGTCTTCAAAGTACAGTTTTATTTTGAGTAAACACTGCACAAACAGAAGGATGGACTGATCTGTCTGTCTGTCATGTCGGAGCTGCTGCTCTGCTTCCTACAGTTAGGCTGCACACAGCTGCCTGGGAGGCCACACTTACTGCGCTGTGCAGTCATAACTACTTAGCAAGGCACAAACAACGAAGTAAACTAAACAGAAAGCAGCTTCTCTTTCCATGGCATATTTAACAGAGCCCAGCATGTTTTTAGGAAGATCACTCAAACTACAACTTGGTGACACTAACCATATTTTTGAGGACACCATGCTTAATGGTAGTATAAACCCATCTGCTCACTGTTCTCAAAAGAGAACGACGCCCGTGTTCACCACATAAACAGCCATTGGTTTCTGCTGTTTTAAATGAGAGAAGAGTGGCAGAAGAAAGCAATGGTGTCATGGGAAGAATCCTGGTTCCTACTTCCACCCTTCCCCACCAGAGTGAGAAGTGAACAAAGACAGCACCACTATTAAAAGTTAACTTATATTAAAGATATTTTGTACACCAACCACAAAGTAGTACTTGAATACAAAGCAGTTCCAATATTAACTGTTCTTTAAACTGTTAAACTTTATTATAAATTAAAATTTCTTTACAAAAAAAATTGCACATAATATTTGACCACTCTTAGGTTCTGATGCACTGGCATTTGCAATGGTTTCTTTATCTTCAAGTTAAACAGTCTCAGCAAGGAGTCCAGCACGCAGAAAGGGCAGTCAACAACCCTGCTAGAACATTCAAGTGCAACTAGCAGACTTGTGGCCATGGCAGCTACACTCTCCTTAAGATGGACTGCTTACGTCTAAACCCTGAAATGAAGAATCTCAGAGACTTAAAGGGGAGGAACTAAAAGGGACTGCCTGCTTTTTTACTGTAAACATGGCCCTGGAAACTAAATCCCAAACAAGAATCTCTCAGGCATCAGAGAGTGTCAAGTGGACCAGGAATAGCACAACATAAAGGTAGGGAAAGTAAAAAATGAAACCAAAAACAAAGTAAAATTAAAATAAACGTCAGTCGCTTCGAGGAGCTATACTTACGTACATGATGTTAGAGAGTCTGGCAGGGCCCAGAAGCAGGCCAACAGGGAGTTCATTTATCCGTTCCAAGAGTGTCACTCATGTTCATTGCTTCCGGTTTTACGGATAGGGCATTGTAGGAAACTTGATATGATCAATAATGCTTGTCTGCCTTACACAGACCTTAGCCAGGGATCAGCCTAATCTTGAAGAATCATTCAAATAATTTTGGCAATTATTATAAGGGCTTAGAACTGACTGCACCCAGTGTTCAGAGATTCTTGCTTTCTGTTTTGTTACTGTTTAAATTTAAGAGCTCATTTAGGCTGACTCCAATCTCTTGGCACTTGGAAACTAGTTTTCTCAGGTTATCAGTTTTACCTCCTTCTGATGCTTCAAACAAGAGTTGCTGTAAAAGACAGGGAAGCATAGAAGTAAGAGACAGCTATGTTTTGAGCATTTACCACATCAATGGATATGGCACATGCAGAAAATTTATAGGAAAACGTCAAGATAAAATAAAAGATAAAAAGCATTACATCTTTCCATAGTGATGCACAAAGAGGTAACTTCTGTAAGGCTCTCTGATATAAACGGTGGACCTATAAGATAGACAAACACACACTTTCATCAGAAAACATGGTGCACAAAACTTTCAAAAACCTGTCTGCTTCAAGGCAGAATTTACAATATACTAGCATTCAAGTTAAACATGGTTCTCTTGGGATTTAGAGATTTGAAATAGAGTGCTTGAAGGTTAACTTTTATCCTTAATCCTTTTAAAGTGAGAGGCAAACAAAAGGGGCAAAATAGCTAAAAGGAAAAGGAAGTGGCCCATCTGATAATCCAATTACGAACTGCTTACCTCTCTTTGTCCCTTTAGAGCAATCTCAGCAGCAATGGCTCTAAGGGAAAAAAGGAATATAGAAAAGGGGGAAAATTTATATATCTTCAAACAAAATGAAACACCAGCACTGGCAGAATACTGATTGTGGGAATCTGAATACAAAACTTCCTGAAAGTAACAGGCTAAACCTCCAAGGAGTGTAACCTACAGTGAAAAGAAAAATTCAACAATTTTTATCAACTTTACAAGAATAAAGCAGACCAGTGTTTGAACATGAGTAAGATTTATGGGAGGGGGAAAAAAAAAATCAAAATTAGTACTAACACCTTACAAATAAAAGCATAGCTATAAAAACATGTACAGACTGTAACAGGGGAAACCCTACATTTTAAAGATGGTTCTAAAGTGTTATATACACTTATTTGTTTGATAATATTGTTATCAAAATGTTCTCCCTCATTAAAATTATTATTATTAATATTATCATTAATCTCAGAAGCAGCTATTAATGAGCATTTTACTCGCTCTAGGTATTAAACCACAGCAAGTACCTAAAACAACTCTATACTATGTCTGTCTATGGGAGGGAATAAGATGCTATTTCAGATTTACCTGTCTGGAGCAACCCTTACAAATAAAAGCATAGCTATAAAAACATGTACATGATTGTTGCATTACATTTTCCAGGTGGCCAGGCATGTTGGTATATTATATGTAAACATCTTGGCTTGGAGTTTCAGAATCTGAACATTGCTTTCTTCCCATTCGTGTTGAAGTAGCCTGTAAAGTACATTCGGGAAAATGAACAAAGCATTCAAAGTGCAGGGCACCCCAATGCGCTCTACAACAGGATGTACAACAAGGCGCCAAGGTTGGCCAGTTAAATCCTAACAAGGACATACAGCAAACATTTATAGAATGTCTCTTGTGACAACTGTCCCAGGATCACAATGCGCTAAACTATTGTTTACAGCTATCCTCAACAACACAAAGAGCTCGTGTATTCCCGCATGCAGAAAGCAAAAGCAATCTCAGTACAGACTCCTCTACCCTAAGTGTTTTTAAGGTAATGACTCGACACATCAATATAATTTTAAAAAACTATTTTTCTTTCCTAAAGCAAGCATATTGAATATTGAATATTTCTGGGACTAAAATGAAATATAATAGCTAAGTGTTGAGCTCTTATTCTCCTGATGGGGAGAGGAACTAACAAAGGTAATCATAGCAAGAATGGACCAAAACACAAGTAGTATGGCTTACCCACAATTAAACTACCTATGTTTTAAACTGTTTATCATAACAGAAACTAGATTCAAACAGAAAAAAAATACAATCATACTTCCTACTTCACATGCATATCAAAGATAACTTTCTTTATTCAAATTTCCACCACTAGCTTCTGAGCATTAACACAGTTGTCATGAAATTTAATTCTAGAATAATATGGCTAATTTTCTCACAAACTTTGGATTATTTTCCAGACATATACTATATTTCAGACATATAGTATATATTTCAGATGCATCATAGCATGGAGAATGCACTTTAAAACAAAAGAGAGTATCTGATAAAAACATTAGCTATTTTATAAAGACAGCTCTACGGTAAGATGCAACCAACTCAGGGAAAATGACCGAGGTATTCGGTCACTGCAGTGTGCAATGCCTGCACAGTGGGTGTCCAAGCGTGGGCAGGGTAAAGTACTCTTAAGAGATTACCCTGATAGAGCAATTAAGTCACACACAGTGTTCAGAAACTCTTACTCTAAATGAATGTGGACATCCTAGGTCTGTGCTTAAACAGGATCTCAAACCTATTTGTTTTAAGTTTTAACAACAAAAAGTTAGCCTACTTTGTTATTCGTAAGAATATATTGGTTTTATGTCACCAACCCATGAGATCCCAATACCTGCTAAATATCTGAATAATTGACATGGAAATGTAATATTCCTTTAGCATGCAAAGTAGGTTTACTGCTTATGATGCATATGTTAGTAATAAATGGTATACAGTTCTCTGAAATGACCAGATTTTTTCCATTGTCTTTGTATGAAGAACTAAACGTCACTTAACAATTCTGAGACTAGAGTAGTATAGAGCCATGAGGAAAAGGCAGAATTACATACAGATTTATCAAGGTTTCAAAATTAATTTCATATGAAGAGCCTATACTACTGAGCTGAAAACCAGAATCTTTCTTACCTCAGTGCAAGTCGAGAGTTTGCTGGCATAACAGAGCAGAACCGTTCCAGGGTTTTGGAGTGCTGAGTCTTTGGAACACAGCTCAAATAAAAGAAAATGACCTGCGAAGGTTGAGCGAGGTGAAAATGAATGCAACTAAAAAGCAGACCCCAGTTACCTATTTAATGAAAAAAAAGGTCTTTAAGACACAAATGTACAAATTATAATGTGTGATTAACTATGCTAGCCACTTTCCAAATACAAAGTAGAGACTACAGTCTAGGGATGAGAGCCATGGACAAAGCACTGACAGGAAGCCAGGAGTCCGAGTTCAATCCTGAGTCTACCTTTACTTGCTGTGCACTGCTGGGCAAGTCAGAGGGCTAACAGTACTTGCCACATCTTGCTCATGGAATCCCCGTAAGAAAATGACTTAATGTCCATGTAGTGGTTTGAGATCCTGGGATAAAGAACGGCACAGAAGCACATCACACATTAATCAGTTATCCTGATGAGCAGCAGAACCATCCTACAGAGGGGGAGTGGGAGTGCACATCTAAGTCTGCACTGAATTTTAGTAAGCAGGAGCTTTTGGGTTACATTACATTGACTGAAATCAGACTCTGAGAAGAAACAAACCTGCTTTACCCTTTGTGAGGACGTCATTAATCATAGTTTACTATTATAAATGTAAATAGCACCTTATTTTCAGTTCTGTGACTCCCTAAGCCTGCATTTGCTTGACAGAAATTAGCAAGAGTAGCTACAATCAATATGGTTTTGTTGTTTTTCTATTCATTTATTAATTTATTCACTTTACATCGATCACAGCCCTCCCTCTCCTCCCACGCCCCCTCCACCTCACGTAGCCCCTCCCCTATCCCTAGGATATCCTAATTTTTACAAGGCCTAAGAAGGCACCTTTTCCTGGACTATGAAGAGTAAAGAACTGATCACAGGAAGGACGGTGAATGTTAGCAAAGTGGTCCCAGGAAAAGCTCTCAATATAAAATAGTAGTTTTGCTGTCTTTGGTAAATTTTCATTGTTATATACAGACATTTTATAACAAAACAAAAAAACCCCAAAAAAACCCTCAAATTCTTACCCGATTATGAAATTCATAGTTGGACCAGTAATCAGCACTGCTAAAAGGGATGGGGTATCGGGCAGGGACCGTAACCAAACATCTATTCACTAAGTCAGTAAAAAATTTGAATTCTTGGACTTTGTTTCTGGATCCAGCAGCTCTATTATTGGCAAAGACAAGATAACTGCCAAAAGAAAGACATTGTGCTTTAGAATAATTAAGCCAGTAACTCAGCAAAAAGATGATCACCCTTTCCCCACCATAGGATTATTCTAAAAATCCCTTTCTTAAACAGAGCTAAACTTACTCCATCCAAATCTTCTGCACAATATCAGACCTCATGGCCACCCCTAATGCTGCTTCATATGCTTCTATTGTCTCTTTAATACTTGACTGAAGAGGATGACAAAGGCTGCAAAGAAATGAAGAAAATAAGTGTTTAGTTTAATTTCGTTAGGTAAAGGAATGACAGCACACACTTTAAACATACAGACATTATTACAGTAAAGTCTCCTTGTTCTTGTCTTTCAGTAAATACAGGCTTAGCATCTCTTTGAATGTGCTTCAGTGACTCTTTAATACATCATAATTCAGAAAACATCAACTGTAAATGCAAGAGGTTTAACATGCAGCGTTCCTCTCCACAGTAGATAATGTCTCACCAGTAAATCAGCCATAAATAAGGGACTTGGTTGTTAAATACATCATCATCAAAATTTCCTTTACATAAGCACGCTGGAATGTCAAGTGGTCCTGGGATATTTAAGAGATACCTGAAAGGAGAAAATCCCAACATTGTATGAAATTATGCCTAGGCACACATGGATTAAAATACAGACATTGATAATCGTGAGTTTCAACTTAATTGAAATATTTCTACAAAAGAATGAACTTTTCTAAAATCATACCTGCTCAAAATTTTACTTTTATACCAATATGGATTAACTCTCCCCAAATAAGTTTACAATTTTATTCCCCAAATTAAACAAATCATCTAATTAAACCTTATTAGAAATAAAAGGACCAAATGAGATTGCAAAGTATCTGAAATTTCATAAAATCTGTACATTCTTGTAGGGGCAAAGTGCTACAAAATCTGTTATCCGAATATATATATACATACACATATACATACACATATAAAAGTTTAATTTAGACATAACAAATAAAATATTGCATACAAGAATTTATCAGAAAAAGAGCCATTTTCAAAGTATCAAAATGCTCTGAATTCTATCACCCCTTTCTTTTCAAAAGCAGAAGAGCAGTGTTTAAGAGGTCATCCTTAGAAACCTGAATAAGCCTCTTTGACTTTCACTACTTCAGCTCTTCTTCCAATGTATCTGAGTCTCTTTATGTGTAACATCAGAGTCATGGATTCATCTAATCTTGAAATGACAATCTAAATACAATCATTTACAATGGATTTTAAAAGGACTGTAAGGGAAAAGTTTTAGAGTGTTAGCCCAGCTTGTGGGAAGGCAGCAAACAGAGAGAGCATCTGGAGGTCGGGTTAGCATCCCCACTATCACAGCTGGCTCTATTACTTTGAGTTATCCAGGACTAAGGACTTTAGAATCCTCCATTGAAAAGTGAAATGACTTCAAATCTAATGTACATAAAACTGTATTATCTCTAGGGCAACTTTCTCAAAGTGAATGAAAACACCAAGGTAACTTTCTAGATTCATTTGAAACAAATAAAATAGTTCTTGCTGCTTGTCATCTTTATACTAAATGAAAGTATAATCTTTATGCTATAAAGAGTTGATCAAATCCACTTCTAGATAAGTATTACAGTGCTACATATTATCTTGAATACATTTCAAGCACTGATTTATACTAATAAACTAATTATTATATATGCTTAAAATATATATACATACACATAACAATGAACCAAAAATTATCTCATTACTGGCACTCTCTGAATATTTAACTCAAAAGACATTTTGTTTTCTCACAATGTAGCCTGGGTTAGTCTTAAACTCAAATCCTTCTTCCTCAATCTCTCAAGTACTTGTATCACAGGCGTGTGCCACTATGGCTATAGGCTTCTTAAATTAATCTTTGTGCAGACAAGTACTTTCCTATTATCTACATAAACTAAGTACAGGTGTCTTTTTTCTAATTCTTGGTGATATATGATTATTTCACAAAAGAATTTAATAAAAGATGTCAGTAAAAAAACCATAAGGTAATTTAGAGGCAATCTAGTTTCAAATTTTTATAGATACTGTTTTTTATTCTGCTCAATTAAGCTAGCATCAAGATTTAAAGACCTTTGATTAGTTACCAAGGCAAAATCTGGCATCATCCCTTTGTAAGCTAAACTAATTATCTCCATGCCCAAGGGTAAACCAGAGCACAAGTCTGTCAAGGGCTTTGTTTGGCCTTGAATTAGTCTTTTGCCAAAGTTCGAAAGCAAACCAATTTAATTTTAAAGAAAAGAAAAAAAAGACTGGGTGTGGAGGAGGGAATCGACTTCTAAATTCCTTCTATTTCTTGTCTGTTCCTCGACATTATCTCTCTCTCTTTTTTTTTTTTTTCCCCCTTTTCTTTTTTTTCGGAGCTGGGGACTGAACCCAGGGCCCTGCACTTGCTAGGCAAGTGCTCTACCACTGAGCTAAATCCCCAACCCACGTTCCTCGACATTCTTGTAACTATATTTATAATATTAATGTCCATATTTTAAGAATTTTTTAAAGGTATTGATAAAATGTAAAGGTCTAAATTTACAAAAACAAAACAAACCAGAGATAAACAAACTTTATTTTCAATCTGACTTGCTGGGAGGTGGCTGGACAGAGAGCTCAAGTTTTAAATACTGGTTGCTCTCCCAAAGGACCTAGTTCAACTGCTAATACCCAGGGCTCTGGATTATATTAGCTCTTTATCAACCCACAACCATCTGTAATTCTAGGTCCAGAGCATCTAAAGCCCCCTTTCTGGCCTCCTTAGGCACTAAGCACACAACATGATACACAGACTTAAGTGCAGGCAAAACACCTATCCACACAAAATTTAAACATGTGACTCGACATTGCATGCTTTTATTAAAAGGTAGACTAAGGAGAAAGGGGGAGGAGGGCAGCATCTAGGTAAAAGTATCATCTGCACATAAATTTTGACTTGCCACCACAAAACTAAGATTTTATTTTCACTTATCAGTATTTCCTATAAGAATTCTTTTAGGGAGCTGATGAGATGGCTCAGTGGTCAAGAGTGCTGGCTGCTCTCACAAAACACTAGAGGTTAGTTCCCAGCCCCAGTACAGGGTGCTGGCAACCGTCTGTAACTCCCAACACTCCTTCTGGACTCTTTGAGCACTATGCATACATACACACAGAGAATTTATAATTTAGAAATGTATAACAAAGTAATGGAGAGTATCATAAATATTTTCTTTTTGATGATGTTTTTCTCACAATCAGCAAACTGTAGTTATTTTTATAAATACAAGTTTACTGGAGCACAGACACACCCATTCATTTACTGACTTTTTTCCCATTACAACACCACAGCTGTGTAGGAATAATAAAACATAACCTGCAAACTGAAAACTATTTTCTGGTTCAAGAAAAAAGCAGTTGTTCCCATACAGAGAAATGAGGAAGAAGGAGGAAAAGTTTAAAGTCTTCCATTCTTTGATGATCTGAGTATCTCTTTCAATGTTGTGACAGAGCTCTCAGCAAAGTAAGGACAGTAACTACAGAATTATTGAGAAACTGATGGGTTGAGAAAAAAAATCCTCTACAGCTGTTTACTAACCATTTCATAGCCTAAATAGAGCAGGTAACTTAGAAAGGGCTTTTTGTTTTGGTTTTTTAAATTAACCAGTAAGTAAAATCCATTTTTTCATGTTATCACTGAGATTGTCTCCGGATACATCATTACTGCAGGACTAAACAACAATTAACAGGGTAAATAGAGAAGCTACAAAAGCCTTAGCTGTATGCTATCTTGCTTCCATTCCCTCATCTTCAGCCCTCAGGACAGCTCTGTAGGAGAGTACTCGGGATATTAAATAAGCAGTCTGAATGGAATCAACCAACAAGAAAATACTATCTTTCCACTGGCCTAAATTCTTTCTCATTCCTCTACAGACCAAAATTCCCACAACTTACCGAAATAAATCCACATTACTATACTTCTCAAAGCCAGGTTTAAAGAAGGATCCAATAAATTGTCTCAAAAGTGGAAGAAGCTTATCACCTCCGTTCTATAAAAGAAAGGAGGGACATATGTCAGGCTTGTATTTGATAAAGACTTTGACGAGATTATTTTTCTTGGTGAGATGGGAACAAAATGAGTAAACATGAACACATCCTCACTTCCTGTGATGGCTGGTTCTAATCGATAACCTGACATCACCTGGGAAGAGTCTCACCTGTGGATACTGTCGTAATTGTTATTTGATATGGAAGGTGCAGGCCATTGTGGCACCATTCCCAAGGCTGAGGACCCTGATCTATGTAAGTATGGACAGTAAGTGGGTACTAATAAGCACACATGCTCTTGAGTGTATGTATGACTCTCTGCTATTGAGCTTGAGTGTGACTAGTTGCTTCGGGCTCCTGATGCTGTAATAAATGGATGCTAACCTATAATTGTTGAGTTTAAATAAACCTTATCTTCCCCAAGTTGCTTTTTGTCCAGGTTTTCATCACAACAGAAATGAATTTGAAACACCTCTGGATTAAATTCAACTAACTATTAAATAATGTATCTAGTATTATCAAAGGCTCAATCAGCCTTTGATTAATCTAAGATCTTTTTTTTTTTAAGATTTTATTTATTTGTTTTATGTATGTGCGTACACTGTCGCTGTCGTCAGACACACCAGAAGAGGGTATCAGATTCCATTATAGATGGTTGTGAGCCATCACGTGGTTGCAGGGAATTGAACTCAGAACCTCTGGAAAAGCAGACATGTTCTTAACTGCTGTCCCCAGCCCCCACCAAGACCTTAAGCAGCTATCACATTTGTTGCTAATGTGGATACTTTGGGTGTAAACATAAATAACATAGTTTGTGCTCTTGAGGAGTTCTTAGAGACAAAAAGCCCTGTAAGCAAATGCAATGGTAAAACTGCAGGAAGAGCAGGAAAATCTAGTTTAACCTACAAAGGGCAGAAAGACCAAGAAGGCTATGCTACCGGGAGAAGTCACTGGTGAGGGAATACAAAATACAGAAACACCGTATTTAAGAAGCATGAGTAATTTTTGTTTTACCTGCAAGATGAAAAATTTGCAGAGATGATAAAAAATTTCCGCATTCTGAGGATTATTTTCAAATGCAGTAAGCCAAACCCATCGGGCTTTGTCATAACAATCTGTTTTCAAATACAAAGCTGCGAGGGTTTCCAATAACTGGCAGTTTGTGGGACAGGACTCCAATAAGCTTTTACAAAGCTCCACTGCCTCCTCATCCCTAAGAAGAAGAAGGAGGAGACGGGGCTAAGACACTGTGAGGACTGACTTTAGCAGAGTTGTCTGCTCATTGAGCTTTACCTCTCTAGGAGCTGGTGTAGAGCAATCATGTTTGTGTAAAGTGGAAGGCAGACCTCTGTTCTTTCTCCACTGGTAAGGGCCTCGTCTGTACACGCTTTCACGGCATCTACCACCAAACACAAAGTCAATCACTTCATGTCATACTGAAAAGACAGCAACATAAACCCATGTGTCTCCATTTAAGGACCAGGCCTGATTTCAAAAAGACCATAAGGCTTCAACTTCATGAATAGACTGTAAGTCCCAGAAAGTCATAAGACACCAGCTCTAGAAACAGACCATAAAATCCAGAACAAGATCATAAAATCCCCTCCCAAAGAACAGCCTGAGGATAACCACAAAAATGGGGAAATACCTTATCTCAGAATGGGCCATCTGTGCCTAGAGCCCTATCTCATCACATGGTTAAACATTCACAACATAGGAACACAGACCACTGACCTCCTGTGACCCCCTAGAACCCACCAATGAAATTTTAGAATACCTAATCCCTCTAAGAAGGCCTGCATGCCTTTGTCTGGGGTCTCCTGCCATTTTAGAGAAGGGTCCACCGCTGCACGCTGGTTGTTTCTGCACACTTTCTGAATCTGGGGTCCTCCTTCTATTACCAACTCTAAGACACCCTTCCTAGCCCATCATCCTCCTGTCGTCACTTAACCCTGACATCCACCCAAGTGCAGTGCTTCAGGTCTCACCACGCTCCTACACTTCCAGATACTACCTTACGTTCCTGTTAAAAGTAGAACCATCTCTTATGAGATTCCACTAACAATAAGCGGTATTTTTACTTAAATTAGCATCTGTAATTACCTTAAATTCCTTAAAACCCACTCCAAAAATAGAACCACAAAATTATCTTTCAATCTTTCTCTGATCACTTAAAGGAGTCTTTCTTTGATGTTTTACCTAAACTAGATTTTTTTTTTTCCTTAAAAAAAAAAAAAAAATCCCTCCCTGAAAAATATAAGGGTGGGTCCTTCAGCTGGTTTAACACCTTCTTTTGAACTGGTAAGGTCACTTTGCAGAACACCTGTACTCACCACCACACTCTCTGAATACTTGCATGAAATCAATCTCTCCTCCCACACACTCCTGGGGATGGACTACCACCATCAGGCTTGGGCTCATCCAGACTTCTCACTGGCCCTGTATTAGTTCTTTCCTTTCTTCTTCTCCACTCCTCTCCTCCCCTCTCCCCTGCCCTCTCCTCTACTCTCCTTCCTTCCTTCCTTCCTTTTTCTGATCTGCCTGCCTCTGCCTCCTGAGTGCAGGGATTAAAGGCATGTGCCACTGTGCCTGTTCTTACAGCTCAGTCACAGAAGCCCTATTCTGGTCTGTATAGAGTAAAGTTCAACCCCCTCCTTTGTCTTCCCTTTTTTCACTGGGTATTCAACAAGGGTTTACTAAGCACTTAGCAAATCACAGAAATTCAACCAAAGCCCTTAGGAAATACACAAACAAGCACAGGTCTGTATCTTTGAGAAGGTCACCTTGACACATTGTAGTTCTGTTTCATAGTTCAGCCCCAACTCTCACTTTCCTAGAACACGAAAACCTATAGTAATCTCCCCCTCCTGAGTTTAGAGTACCAAATAATTCTACAAATGACAGATTCTTACTTCTTACAATTTATACTACATACTAATACATTGTATATATATGGCCTTACATACTTCATAATTATATCAAATGCATAAACCACCATCAGGATTATATACTTACGCTAGGGAGGAGCAGGTTTTAAACTCAATTATATGTTCAATGGCAGATTTATGTTTAGCATATAATATTGACAACATGAAAAAAATTAAGGGGGCTAAAGAGATGGCGCTGCAGTTAATGGCACTGACTGCTCTTTCAGAGGTCCCGAGTTCAAATCCCAGCAACCACATAGTAGCTCACAACCATCTATGGTGAATCTGAAGACAGCTACAGTGTACTTATATATAATAAATAAATCTTAAAAACAAAAAAACCCACATCCTTACGAGACTGACAGAACAAAATAAACAAGCAAACTTAGCTCTACAATTCGATCAACTCCTCTAACCTGATTGTATTATCAGGAAGTAAACGTGCGCATGCAGATGCACATGCATTTAATAACAATACATTAATCTTGCATCCTTTGCCATAATAAAAAAAATTAAGCCACAATGTAGCTTTTCTGTTTCACAGGTGCACTGACCATCTTAAGTAACTCAGTAGTATTAAAAATACTTAGATACTAAAGTGCAATTACAAATTAAGTCACCCCATTTTTTGAAGTGATAATGAATAAGTGAACTGATGTTCTGAACAATGGTTTGTAATTTGTAATGCTTGATATCATAATTAATAAACATCACTTACCCTCAAACACTGCTAGTAATAAGTCCGGGTTAGTCTTGACATCTTGAGCTACTTGCCATGGCATTACAAATGGTTCTGTGTTAACAATCCTTGAAGGATTAGCATTAGATGGATCATAAAGTTTTGAAGGGAGACTATTGAACTCAATAAGATGTATGTAGGCCAGCCACGCCAGACACCGATCTTCTGTCCTAAGGTATTCAGCTACTATTGCATCATTAGCCAATTTTAATGCATTCTAGGGAAAATGAAAACATTTGGAAATGTTTTTAAATTCCCATCCACAATAAGATTCAAATCTAAAGAATGAAACTGAATAAATGATTCTTAAATATATGAGTGAAATTAAATTTCAAGATAGTTTCTCCGTGTGGCCCTGGCCACCCTCAAACTCAGAGATCCCTGTCTCTGGCTCCCAAGTGCTGGGATTCGTGTTGGGATTAACGGCATGCACCATCACCAACTGGCTTATAAGTGACATTTTCTATAGTCACCACATTTTTCAATGACAAATTTGAGATTACTCAAGTTTGATATAATAATGAAATAAAATGAAAAATATTAAGATCCCTTACACTTAAAATCTGATAAGTTAAAGACAAAAGAAGGAAAGAAGAAAAGAAAGAAAGACAGGCAGACTGACTGAAAAATCCTTTTAGATCATAGGTTAAGGCTTAGTTAGAAAGTGACTAACACAATCTTTCCAAGTAAACCCTATAAAAACTCAGTTTTTTTTGTTTGGTCGGCATAGGCATAAAGGCAGTATGCCAACCAAACAAAAGTAGAGTGTCACCACAACTTACTTGTAAGTGACAAGAGTTCAAATCCAAAGCCTCACTGTTCAACAGTGCTCCAGTGCTACTTACGTCTGAGACCTGTTTACACACACTGTGCAAAATGAGATTAGATACTATCATAAGTCTTTACCTGTAAAATCGCAAGTGCGCTTTGGCATCTCCCAGTGAATATATGTAGCTGAACTCTAAACAAAAGAGCCTCTAACAGCTGAAAGGACAGAATATCTGATGTTTCCCGTTTGGCTGCTCCCATCAGAAACTCTACCATCCTCTCACACACGTAATCCTTTTCTTCAAAGGTGCTTTCTAGGTGCAAAAACTGATGAAAATGGTTTCACATAATTAATCCTGCTTTATAGGAAAACACTACATATAAACTGTCATTCAATTAAGATACTGTCTCAATAGATAAACAATTATGAAAAGAGTAACTATAAAAATAAACCTACTTTCCAGTATAATATCCAGATCTGCCTTCTGTCACAGATTAGTACATAAAATCAGATGAACTAAAATAAAAATGTATTCTCCCAATCAACACCCAGAGCAACTGTACTTCATTTCTGAATCAATATGGTGAACAAGACCATGACAGAGATGCAGAGCTTACATTTATGACCATACACAATCTATGCTGATGGGGAATGTGACTCTTTAAAAATGAAAGAGCAGTGTCTGTGGATGGAGCGATAGCTCAGCAGTTAGAAGTTCAGGGTTGAATTCCCACCAAGCACACAGCCCCTCACAATGGCCTGCAATCCAGGCCCAGAGTTCCCCACAGTCTCTGGCATCCAAGGGCACCAGGCACACAAGGGGTACACAGACATACACTCATGCAAAACACCCATACATGAAATAAAAAATAAAAGAGCATCTGTATTAGAAATGTAAGACACCCTAAAGAACAAACAAATTTAAGGAAGAATGCTACTACTTTTGAATATGCCTTTCTCTGGAAAAGCTTGTGGTAATCAACAGCATCAACTCTAGACTGTTGGATTTGGAGAGTCTTTGCTATCCAAAACTATGACAGGTATAAGTAATCAATGCATGTATTAAGAGGCAATATGTTATCCCAAGCTTTGAGTTTCAGATCTGAGGCATGCTGGCCCCATAATACTGAGGAAGAAGGGTTACTTTAAAGCCAGGAGTTTGCCACAACCTAACCAACACAGGAAATCCTATCTCAAAGTAAACAAAGTAACTTTGATAAATCTGTTTATGGACTAGAGATATTACTCAGTGGTGATGTGGGTCTTATCATTTATAAGGATCTAGTTTTAAACCCCTGCTGATTTTGAAACAAACAAACAAGACAACTGATAACGCGTTCATCAGGCGTTACCTGAATTTAATGGTTCCTGAGTTCAGTAGACAGAAGTTCAGAAATTAACAAACATGAGTCTATTTCACAGATCTATTTAAGTTTGGATAAGAAAACTATTCTCTCAAAGAAAAGTCCAGTACTAGCAGAAATTACAAGTAAAACTTATTTTCATAAACAGAGATTTTTAAAAATTCTAGCAATCATAATTTTTCACAACCAAGGAAATTTAAAAGAATAAAATTTTTCATGTTTCTGAAACTCCCTTAACTTTGTCCAAATAGAAACTATATAACAATTTTTCTAATAACTTTCTTTAATTAATATACTTAACAACCCAATCATGTCTTCTTTAAATATTTCTCTTGTATATTCAAAAATCTATCCCTATAGAGAAGTGACAGGAACCTGAGAATTGGAGACATCAATCTACGCAGTGATAAAGTATATAGTCTATTAAGCTACCTACCAATTATTAAGATGGCCCCAAGGAATGATGACCATAGCATACATCAACCACATGGCTGACATCTTTTCTACTTACAGTACAAAAGCTTTGATAGTCAGGAGCATACTCAACAGCCGTTTCACACATTTCCTGCACCTCCTCCTTGGTCCCTCTTTTTGAGAACAATCTGAGGTAATGACACCAAATTTCTGGATTGTCTTTATTGTTTTCCAAAGCTCGAGCCAGTACATTTAAAGCAGAATCCAAAGATTCTGAGCACAATCTGTATGTTTAAAAGAAAATGCAGTGTTCACTGTAAGAGGCTGAGCAGCTCGGGCTGCAGTTCAGTGTAACAGCACATGCTCAGCAGACACATGGCACCAGGCTCAACACCAGCAGTGTAAAACACTCAAACACTTAACATCTAAGCAGGCTAATCAAATAAACCAAACTAACAATCTACTTTCTACTAGAACCTACAAGAAGCCAAGATCACTATGATACAAAGTATTTAATTGGGATTTTAAATCATATCTGTCAAAGCCAAAAGGTCCCGATCTCCCATAGACTAAATAATTTCTTTTAAAGTAGATATTCTCTGTAAGCATTTACCACAGATAAAAACCTAGTATAATAAAAGTATTTTAATTATCGACTTCAAATGTGTTCTACACGTTCATACTCAGCAATACCTTTTATGATTTATACTGTTTGAAAACAGGAAAGTTAAACAACTCTCTCTCTCAAGGCCAGCTACTGCCAACATAAAATATCAAAGCTTTCAATATAATAGTTCTTTTCAGCTCTAAGGCTTGCTATCTCTTAAAGAAGATAATTCTTTCAAGAACCTACTCATAGAGTAATGTATAGTTCTTTTGTCCTTTACTCAATGAGTCAGACAAGAAAGCACTGTAACTTACCCCCATGGAAATGACACATAAACAAGTTAAAAAAGACCCTTTTCAGGTATGTGTGGTTTCTCAACACTCTGCTGCTGTTGCTTTATTTAACAGGTTTTATACTAAGTTTTAAGATAGGTCTTTCCCAGGAGACTGCTTTTTAATAAAAGAAACTATTATACTTTAAATTTATATTATAAAGATTATTTCTAGCTTGCTCTTTACTATTAAAAAGCAGAAGAGTATGAAATTTGTAGCAGAAACTACTAGCTGTGAAATATATTACTTAACCACCCATGGAAAATAGACCACTTCCATCAGAATTTTAAAATGGCTAAAATAAACTTAAATCTCCATCACAAATTAACCTAAAATTTAACTTTCCCATCTTCACCATAATTTTACTAACATTTTCACCCCCTTTTTGGATTTTGAGAGAGGGTTTCACTATGTAGCTTTGGCTGGCCTAGAAAGAACTCACTACATAGACCAGGCTGGCCTAAATCTCACAGAAATCCAACTGCTAGGATTAAAGATGTAACCCATGTACATCAAACTTCAGTATAATTTACCACCTCTTATCCACTGAGCCATAAACACAAAAGGAAGTCCTACTCTTAAAAACTTTTCTACTAGGTTCACAACAATAGAATACTTTTGGCTTTGTCAAGAAGTAAACTAGGGAGGGACTCAAAACCAAGTATGGTCTTCCTCTTGGTCCCATATTGAACTCAAGTTGGAAGAGGTGAGTCTGGTCTCAAAATGGAGGGCCACGATCCAAAGGAACCAGAGCAGCTGAGGAAGCTGATTATTGGTGGTCTGAGCTTCAAAACCACAGATGATAGCTTAAGAGAACATTCTGAGAAATGGGGCACACTTACAGACTGTGTGGTAATGAGAGATCCTCAAACAAAACATGTCAGAGGCTTTGGCTTTGTGACCTACTCTTGTGTGGAAGAAGTGGATGCTGCAATGTGTGCTTGGCCACACAAGGTTGATGGACATGTGGTGGAACCAGAGAGAGCTGTTTCTAGAGAGGATTCTGTAAAGCCTGGTGCCCACTTAATGGTGAAGAAAATTTTTGTTGTTGGTATTAAATAGGATACAGAAGAATATAATGAGACTACTTTGAAAAGTATGGCAAGATTGAAACCATAGAAGTTATAGAAGACAGGCAGAGTGCAAAAAGAGAGGATTTGCTTTTCTAACTTTGATGATTATGACACAGTTGATAAAATTGTTGTTCAGCGGATGTAGATCTCTCCTGAGAGACACAGTCAGAATACAGCAAATACATAGGCGAATGCCAGCAGCAAACCACTGAACTGAGAACGGGACCCCCGTTCAAGGAATCAGAAAGGACTGAAAAAGCTTGAAGGGGCTTGAGACCCCATATGAACAACAATGCCAACCAACCAGAGCTTCCAGGGACTAAGCCACTACCCAAATACTATACATGGACTGACCCTGGGCTCCAACCGCATAGGTAGCAATGAATAGCCTAGTAAGAGCACCAGTGGAAGGGGAAGCCCTGGGTCCTGCCAAGACTGAACCCCCAGTGAACGTGATTGTTGGGGGGGAGGGCAGTAATGGGGGGGAGGATGGGGAGGGAACACCCATGTAGAAGGGAGGGAGGAGGAGGATGTTGGCCTGGAAACCAGGAAAGGGAATAACAATCGAAATGTAAATAAGAAATACTCAAGTTAATAAAGATGAAAAAAAATTGTTGTTCAGAAATACCATACTATTAATGGGCATAATTGTGGAGTGGAAAAGGCCCTTTCTAAACAAGAGCTGCAGTCTGCTGGGTCACAGAGAGGACGTGAAGGTGGATCTGGCAACTTTATGGGACGAGGAGGAAACTTTGGTCAAGGAGGAAACTTTGGTGGAAGAGGAGGCTATGGTGGTAGAGGTGAAGGCAGTAGGGGCAGGTACGGAGGTAGAGGTGGTAGACATCATGGATTTGGAGGTGATGGTGGCAACTATGGTGGTGGTCCTGGTTAAGTAGTAGAGGAGGTTATGGAGGTGGTGGACCAGGATATGGAAACCAAGGTGATGGATCTGGTGGTGGTGGAGGACATGATGGTTATAATGAAGGAGGAAATATTGACGGAGGTAGCTATGGGGGTGGTGGGAACTATAATGACTTTGGAAATTATAGTGGACAGCAACAATCTAATTATGGATCCATGATGGGGGCAGTTTGGGTGGAAGAAGCTCAGGCAGTCTATGGTGGTGGCTATGGATCTGGAGGTGGAAGTGGTGGACATGGTGACAGAAGGTTTTAAAATAAAACAGAAACAAACGGCTACGGTTCTCAGCAGGAGAGAGAGCGAGGAGTTGTCAGGAAAGCTGCAGTTACTTTGAGACAGTCGTCCCAGATGCATTAGAGGAACTGTAAAATCTGCCATAGAAGGAACGGTGATCCATGGTCAGAGAAGTCACTGCGGCTTAAACAGGAAGCCCCTCTTGTTCAGGATGCTCACAGCCACAGTTTACAAAAGTGCAGCCACTGACTAATGGAATGAGTATCAATTAGATGTACATTCTGAGGTCTTTTATCTGTTGTAGCTTTACCTTTTTCTTTTTCTTTTCATTACATCAGGTATATTGCCCTGTAAATTGTGGTAGTGGTACCAGGAATAAAAAATTAAGGAATTTTTAACTTTTCAAAAAAAAAGAAAGAAAGAAAGAGAAAAAGGGAAAAAAACCAAGTATGACAAAATCTCCCTCTAATTTCAGTATCTGGGAAGTAAAAAGAGGAGGCCCTGCTCAAGGGCACCCTCAACTATACAGCAGGTACACCAATCAACATTACATGAGACCCTGCTTCAAAAAAGTAAAGCACTGAACCAGGCGTGGTGGCCCACACACGCAATGTCAGCACCAGGAAGTCTGAAGCATGGCTGCGTGGGCCACCAAGTGAGGCTCAGGCTAGCCTCTGTTACAGTGAGACCCTGCCTCAAAAACAAAAGACCCCATTGATAATAGTAAGAAAACCTGATGACCATTGGTGAAGTAAAATAATGAGTAAAGATATAAACCTAATGACCACAGGTGACATAAAGATATAAATATTTCATAATAATTTGAAGCGACCTACCCCTCATTTTGATTCAAGTACTTGTATGCAAGCTTGAGCCAAAGCTGTACATGTGATGGATTTTCGAGTACACTTGCTTCTAAGTTAGCAATGTCATCAGTTTCACTGGTAAAATACCTAACATCGTCTGGAGTGACAACAGTGTCCAGAGCTGGAACATTTATTTGGTTCTCTGGTCGGAAGGCTGTAAGAACAAATACCATTAATTTTCTATCTTCAACCACTCAAGGAAAAAACTTTGTTCTCATCCCTAAAGATTCTAAACATCCCTAAACATTGCAGGTAATGACAGGTAATCAAGTGACTTTTCAGCTCTAAAGTAAAAGTGTCAGATAATTAACCATCCAAACCTAGACACTTCTAGAAGAAAAAAATATTTCAAGCATAAGGAAAATAAGAATAAATAGGACTCAGCTAATAAACTAGAAGTATGGTGTGCTGGTAAACCATACTAAGTTTATAATGCTAATTATGTTAAGTTTAAGTGATAATTCACTTATAATTCACTGATAATTGAAAAACTGAACTAAAAGTTAAAATGCAGATATGGTGGTGCACGCCTATAAACTCAACACTCTGTAAGTAGAGGCAGGAGGATTAGGTGTTCAAGGCCAGCCTTGGCTACATGAGACTTTGGCCTGAGGGAGGAGGAGAAGGGGAGGAAAACCATATATTAAGTTAAAATTTACAAAATATTTCTTCTACATCTCAACTACAGAACTATTACACAAACATATTATCTATGAGTCTACCTAGACCTCATTATTAATCCACAAATAGTGAAAACTAGAAATAATGAAAGATGTACTCAACAAACACACAGACACACACACACACACACACACAGACACACACACACATTTACTGCATGTCAGAAAATAGACTCCAAAATAAAGCAATAATGATGTTGTTGTTGTTGTTGCTGTTGTCATCATCATCATCATCATCATCATCATCATCATCATCATCATCATCATCATCATCATCATGTGCTGTCAAGGACACAGGCAAAGCAGTGATTTCCAACTGAGGCTGTGTTCACCCCACCAAAGCATGTTTGCAAATACATGAGGCATCATACTTATTAAAGAGTGTTCCTCCCTTTTATTGGGCAAAGAACAGTAATGAAAACACCCTGCAATGTCAGGATCAATTCTGCACAATGAATATTGAAATGAATATTACTGAAAACACGAAGGGCATCACATTTAGGACAGTGAAAAATACCAATGATACAAGTTTAAGAAAATGCATTTATAAACTAGGCTAAAACCGTCAGCATCCTGACGGCGAGAACACAACTGAATAATCCTAGATCTCAAATGGCGTGACTTACCATACTTAATTGGTCCTGTAGACTGCTCGTCGTCACTACTGCAGCTATTCTCTGATGCAGGTTTTCTACAAAACTTGGGCTTCCATTTTCTTTTATCTTTGTAAGTCGTAAATGGAGGTGCTAACAGAGATAGAAGATTGTTAATTTATGTAACTAGTATTTTTTTTATTGTTTTAAAGACTTTAAAAGAGCTACAGTTATTTGATCATGGTAGGAAAAGACAACATTCACTTTAAGAACATAATGTTAGCCTGCAGTCATACAGAAATGAGAAACACACATGTACACATATGCACATATATACATACATACATACTTACTATGACCTTTACTTTCATTAACATTGCTAACAAGGAGAACAGCCATCTGGTCCATTGACATTCGGTCTTTGTTTACTCCAAAAAGTTTTTCAACATATTTTTCTGAAAGTAATAAGGATACTATATTCATTATGAAAATGTGGCTGCAATAACTGTGCTAGTGAGAGATTACAAAGGAAAGAGTAAGACTTAAACTATGTATAGTACCAGTCAGTACCATCTATAACCTATCAAAAAGGAAAACCTGGGCTTTGGGATTTAGCTCAGTGGTAGAGCACTTGCCTAGCAAGCACAAGGCTCTGGGTTCGGTCCCCGGCTCCAAAAAAAAAAAAGGAAAACCTATGGTTAGCTTAATTACTCTGACAAATCCTTCCCACCATACCATAATATAAACTAGGGTTAGCAGTTCAGAAACTAAAATGAACTACATTATTAAGTAAAAGTAGAATCCAAAATGAAGAAAGACAAAGTAATTTCAGTGAATAGTGATGTTTTTAAAAAACTAGTAAATGTTAATTCCTTAAATCCAAAAGACTTATTATTTGGCACCAAAATCTGTGGAGAAATTCAACAACAGCAGTGTACAAGTGTTTGCTAGTAATCCAGGATTTCTACATCAAATTTTATTATTTTTTACTTCACTACAGGATTTAAGAGGCTAAACCCATATTGACTCTTAGTCCCAAGCTTTTGAAACCAGCAAAGGAAATCAAGAGGCTACGCTAGAATTAACAGTAAAATATCACACAAATGTTATATATTTTCTTCTTAGCTAAACCACTTAAATGACTAAAACACTTTCTATAACAGCAATGATGTGTTAAACCTCTCTCTGCTGTCAGAGCTACTGGCCAGCACTCACCATTGGAGTGTGACTAGTAAATTAAGTGTGCCTTCATTTAAACTTCCCTTTAGAGGCAGATTAGTGGTCAGTGACTGCTGTTTTCGATAAGGCAGATCTAGTAAGTGTCATGGGTATGTATTAAATTATTAGTTGTTTAAAATACCATAAGCTGTGTGTGATCATTTTAAATTCCCTAAGTTCAATACGAACTCTTTACAAACCTGTTGCAGAAGCAATTTCCTCATCAGTGCTGGTCTCTGAACAGCCAATCAAGGATAGATTATATGACAGAATGTCCTGGAACAACTGTTTCCGGCTAAGTGTATAGTCTTGTACATGCTGCCTAAAATAAAACAAGAGCACAAAAGATAACTGTGTGCTTTCCAAAATCAAGGAAATGTGGCTTTCTCTAGAAATTTCTTCCGAATAAATACTACTCACCACTGACAATCATCATCATTACATGTCCCTGTTAAGTCAAAACGGCAGAAACACTGATCTGGCTCAATCATATTGCTGTACGACACTGAACTTAGGGGAAGTTTTTCCTTGGTTCGGTAGTAAGGACTAAATCTACAGAAAGAATGGATAGGCTTGTTAGGCAGATGGATAGAAAACTAGACATCTTAAATTTTTCTTTCTCAGTTAAGAGTTCTTTACCTGCTTTCTAATCAAAGCAACACTAAAAGTAACTAGAACAGCCATCATACAAGTAACAGAAATGAGCTGCTTTTGTGATGGGCAAATGAGAGACATCATGTTCCGAGTGAGGCGGTGCACAACTGTTTCTCAGCATTTGGGGGGCTGAGTTCAAAGAAAGCAGAGCTAACACAGGAGGTCTCCATCTCATTTAAAAACAACAAAACAAAAAACCCCACACCAGACTTGGGAAGCATTCAGAGGTAGAGCACCTGCCTAGCATGTATAAGGCCCTAAGTTCAATTTCAAGTACAAGTAAACAAACAAACTTTAAAACTACCTATAATATAGAAAAATATATAAATACTACTATATTCTAACACCTTTGTCCCCACCACACAATAAAATGCTGTCCACTGGCATTTGTCCACATTACACAGCCTGTATGAATGCCAGGCTATGAGGCTGCCCTACCTAGTAAGTGCTCTGCAACGCTGGCATAAAACCACACCCACTCAGCAGTCACAACATCTAGCATTCTGAAAATGTGGTGGGACACTAGCCACCTAAGAACATCTAGGTCAACACCACAGAGGCTGGTCAACAACAAATGAAGAGTGCTCACATTAAAAATCGTCCCTGAGGGCTTGGGGATTTAGCTCAGTGGTAGAGCGCTTGCCTAGCAAGCGCAAGGCCCTGGGTTCGGTCCCCAGCTCCGAAAAAAATAAAAGAAAAAAAAAAATCGTCCCTGACCAGGAAGGGCAGCACACACCTATCATCTTAGCGCCTGGGAGACAGAGGGCTGAGGATTACTTTAAGTTTGAGGCTAACAAAGCAAGTTCCATTTCAGCCAGAGCTGAGGACTGAGATTTTATCTTGAAAAATACTTACAAATCAATGAATAAATAAAAATTTTCACAAGACTCTGTTCCTAAAATACTTAACAGAAACCTAGAATTTGAACCCATAGAACATGCTAAGACTTCCTTTTTGATAGGATTGGAGGACAACAGCAATTCACAGTTTTTTCTCCTATACTTGTTTTCCAGTGACCATAATTCAACTGCTTTTATTAAGACAGATTTAAGAGAAAGCATTAGGAGCCAGGGTAACTATCTCTTCTATACCTGTAGGATTTAAAGACTAGAAGAGGGCTCTGGTAAGGTCTAAATGGACATGGCTTCACTTCTGTTGTTTTACTCTGTGCTGTAACAAAATCCACATCCACAGAGATCTCCTGCAAAAGAACAACCGAAACCACAATAATTCCAAACACAAGTGAGGCATTAAACAAACTCTACATTTCATAGAAAATATGAAATGCCACTTACCTGACCACGCAAAATGTTTTCTGTAATACCTGTGGTAGTTTTTAAAATCAACTGTTTTAAGCTGTCAGCTTTTGAATATAATTTTTGTAATTCCCCTATTTTTAACCCTAGAAAAAGTTCTGGCTTTTCTACAGTACTCTTACTGAGTTTGTTTACACACTCTTTGTTAGGTGTGTCAGTGTGCTTAAGGTTGGGTTTAGTGAAAGAATTGGACTCCAGGAAGGATCTTCTTCGTTCTCTGTTTGAACCTGACAAAACTTCATCATCAGCGTCATTTTCTTCTGTGTCCAAGGTTAATTTATCCTGTGTCAGATCATGAAGGGAGGGTTGAGGTAAAGAAAACTCAGGTTCCTCTTCCACAACGGGAACAAGGTTTTGTTGTTCCTTTGCTTTGAGGGCTCGGGCTTCTTTTAACTTTTGAATTTTCAAGGCATATTCATATTCTAGCTTTTGTAATCGTCTTTTTTCCATAGCAATTAACTCTGCTGAATGCTTCCTTGGACTTGATACTGGAGAATTATCCAGTCTCATCATTTTGTTTGGCTGTAGGAGAAAAGTAAATATTTTATATCGTTTTATGCAATCATACACGATTGCTTACAAGATAAGTGTGGTATCACTAGAATACTATACCAACACTATAAAACCAAACTGACAACGAGAGTGAAACAATTTAGTAAGTCAACACACATTTGCAAGTTAATCTGTGACCAACAAAAACTAAAACCAACACAAAATAAATTTTAAAAGCATCCAAAATATAAGACTCATTTAAAAACAAACTCTAGATTATACAGATTGAATAATAATATAATCTGTTCTCTCTGAAGTTGAACCAAAGTTGGAATTAGAAGTACCATTAAAAAAATAAAAGCTCTGCTTTCCAAACATTCTCCCACAGGCAACTTACTCCAAGGCGATCTTGCTCCAGTTTGCGTTTCCCTAGTTCTTTACTAGCCACCGCCTTGGCCCGAGCAAGCTCTTCTCCATACTTCAGAGTCAAAGCTTTCTTAATGGTAACACGCTGTTGAACTCTGTGAATCTGAAAATAGAAAGCATAAGTTAAAATCTTCTGAAATATCCTCTCAAACACAACAGCTTTGGAGGTATTCAACTCAAAGTAAAAATATCCTAATAGTATGTCTCAATAAAAGACCATAGTTACATGTATGCTGATGGCTTAGGTTCAATTTTTCTCCCTTTGTTTTAGAGGAAAAACAAAAATAAACAGGCAAGCAAACAACAAAAGCAGCCTGTGTAAATATATAGTACTAGGTTTGGAGAAACAGCTCAACAGTTTACTGATTTTCCAGAGGACTGGAGTTCAGCTCCCAGCAGTTCAGTCCCAGAAGGCTGACAATTCCCTCTAACTCCAGCTCCAGAGAATCCAATGCCTGCCTGACTTCATATGGCAGACACCAGACACAGACACACACAGACACACAGACACACACACACACACACACACACACACACACACACACACACACACACACAAAAACCTAAAAAGCAACACTTTTTAAAAACACAGTAAACATCAGACTACAATATTTAATTTTTAAGAAAAGAGCATTACTTGTTCTTGGAGCTTCTTCAAAAACATCCTGTTAACACTGAGGATTTTCTCTGCTGCCTGAAGTTGTTCTGTAAGTTTTGTAATTTTTGCTTCAGCATTTCGAACAGACTCTTTCTTCTTGGCTTCTTGCAATACTAGATTTTTTAAAACTGATTCATCTTTAATCAAGAGAATCCTGAGTGGTAAATAACAAAATTCTTATTTTTTTTCTAGAACTAGCAGACTAACACCATCAAAACAGAAAAATTTAAATTATTAACAATAATGTATTTCAAGAATTATCTTGGGGTTGGGGATTTAGCTCAGTGGTAGAGCGCTTGCCTAGCAAGCGCAAGGCCCTGGGTTCGGTCCCCAGCTCCGAAAAAAAGAAAAGGAAAAAAAAAAAAAAAAAAGAATTATCTTAAATGCATATAATTTGAAAGATACAACTGAAGACAAATTCTACATGTTAAAAAATATAGTTTAGCAGAAGAGAAACATCCAAAACTTAAACACCTCCAAATATATATATATTATGCTCAGAATACTTAATGTCTACCATCTTGTTCAGAAGGAAAGACCATGAGTTTTACAGTGCTCCTGGTGCTTTTAAAAAAAAAAAAAAATCACAATTACATTAATTTTCATGATTCACAAAAAGAAGGCCTAGGGTCTGAAACGTTAGAAATGGGGCTATGAAGATGTATTCCTTTTCCTTAAGGACCTCCAGATGACTATTTAAAAGCTTGCCTTTAAAAAGTTATGATGCTATTTAAATATAGACAATTCTAAGAGTTAATTTAGGGAGTACAGATAGCATGAACATTACTCATTAGACCAGATAGTAACTATTTCCAACAATCAAGTCCACTTTCAGTAATAGAAGTACATTGGGTAGTAGAACATACCTCTAATTCCAACACTCCGGAAGCAGAGGCAGGAGGACTGCCACAAATTTGAAGCCAGCCTTGTCTACTAAACATCAAGTTCCAGTTCAGCTAGGGCTACACACGCCTCAAAAATAAACAAACACATGCACGCGCACACACACCGCTCAATATAAGTTATAGAAATGTGCTTTCTCTTAAAAGACAAAAATATGTTTTACAATGAAGACGTTCTAAAAAAAAGGGTCATCTAAAAAATTGACGATATTCTAAACAAACTCAAAGTTCTTAAGGTTATAAAATGAGGAAATTCACAAACAATTTTAGCAATGGATAAGCTTCAGTGTGACAACCTTCCTTAAATGTCTTGGTGTCTCTTATTAAAATATTAATTAAATTCCTCTGCATAAATGTATGAGTCAGTAGAACGAATAACTGCTATAGTTCTAGCAGGTGTAAGAATCTGTGATCCAGGAGTTGCCAAGCACCTCCCGTGCCACATCCACACTCTGTTTCCACACCTAACTCATCCCTGTATGAGGATTTTAAGACCCTAGGGAGGAGGGGATGGTACATGTTTGCCACTGATCAGGAGTGGTGAGACCTGTGGCGGGAAAAATTGTAATCCTATAGTAGTTACGAATGACATATACAAATATAAATATAGATAGATATACATCTCCCAATCTAGGCACATATTTAATCAGACACTGAATAAAACTCACTTGTGTTTTTTAAGCTTTGCTTCTGCATCTGCAACTTGCTTAGTAACCATTGCAATTCTACCAATCCCATCCATTTCCACATCTGAGTTTGCTGGGGACGATGAACTTGTCTTCAGTTGATCTGATTTGATCAAACGTTGTTTCTCACGACTAAATTGAGAGAGGAATTAGGCCAAAGAGTAAACCAAAAGCATTTTCTTTAAAATACACTTTTGTGAGACATGTTAATGACACTGACTGTATAACCAGTATATGGACTTGCCGTTTGCACTCAGAACTAACACCACGGCTCTTGTGTGCTCCCTAAGCTGTCTGTACCTCAGTGCCTCACTGCATTTAGGGTAACGGATGACTGACTCCCTCTGTATAAACCATAACATTAACTCGATAACTAGGATAAATTCAGAGTCCTGGCTTATATAGGCAAAAGAAACTTTAGCAGAAACTACCCTCAAGTGAATCACATAAGACTGACTTACTTAGCAATCTCTTCCTTTAACAATCTATACTCAATCTTCTTTTCTTCAGGCAAAGCTTCAGGTGTTCGCAGGGGGTCATTTTCTTTTTCAGATTTTGGAGGTACTTTGGGTTTTGAAGCTTGCTAAAAAAAAAATAATAAAATTTAATTTAATTTAATTTAAAAGAAAGCATTTAAAGTCTTATCCTCACTCTTCTTTTGAAAAACTAAACAGGCCAGTTGTCAACTACCCAATTACATAATCTACCTAGGCAAAGCTATTCCTTAAACTGCTGAAATAGAAAACACCCTGAAAGGGCTTAAACACTATAGTTTTTTTTATTGAAAACTGGTGTTTTAGTTAATATAATATAATGCTGAACAACATTTAGTTTCCCCTGTACACAAATGAACCCACTTTACTATTCTGAAAGTGAGTAACTAGAAACACAAAGGCAATTTTGAAACAGTAAAATCTACCTCATCAACAGGGACTTCACTACATAAGTGTCAAAAGCACAAATACTGTTTCCACAAACCATTGTACTTAAAATGCCTGAACTCTATGGTCTAATGTTTTCAGAAACAAAATTAACTTCGATGATGGCTAATACACCAACTGTCTTTCAACATTAATTATAGCTCATTACCTCTGCAGTTCGTCTTGCTTCTTTGATCATGGACTCTAAGCCACCAAAGACACTACTGGTTGACTTGGAAGCTTCTCCATCAGACTCACTATCATCTGAATCATTCAGGGTTACAACCACTGATTTATGTTTTGGAAGCTACAAAAGCAATGTATTTGTTAACCATGGTAATAAATGCATTTCTTTGTTTTCATTTTAAAAAAAAAAAGTGTCTGGGGGCTTTAAGAGCACTCACTGTCTCTTCTTCCTGAGGTCCTGAGTTCAATCCCCCACAACAACATGGTGGCTCACAACCATTTATAATAGAATCTGATGCTCTCTTCTGGCATGCAGGCATACATGCAGGCATACATACAAACAGAGCACTCATACATAAAATAAAGAAATCTTCAAAAAAAAATGTATCTGTGTGTATGGCACATGTGTGTGCAGCAGGTGGCCTTGGAGGTCAGAACAGTTAGAGCTGTTTTGAGCAGCATAACATAGGTGCTACAACCCAAACTCATTACAGAAATAGCAAGTACTCTTTTTTTTTTTCTTTTCTTTTCTTTCTTCTTTTTTCTTTTTTTTTTCGGGGCTGGGGGCTGAACCCAGGGCAATAGCAAGTACTCTTTACCACTGAGCAAGCTCTCTCCAGCTCCCCGGGAAGAGTATTTCAATTCTTTTCATTATTCCTTGAATATTAAGTGTATAGCTTCACATACTTTTTTAGACTGTTTCTATATCAACACACAAAAATAACAGCTCCACATAGTATGTGGTAGCATCTTCTGATTACACTCTATTATCCCCAATACGGGTTATAATCCAAGCATGAAGCACATCTACATTTTCCAGACATTACAATAATCACTTCAATAATTTTTTCCTTTCTATAAAGAAATATGCTGCCATCTGAATTAACTCAACGAGATCATTTACAAACTTTGTAGACTGACTACAAATACAGGGTGATTGACCAAAGTTAGTCATCCTATCAAAGGAAAGATTTCAGCTTGACTTTCCTCTATTTATTTTCTTTTAAAGTCATTAGGAAATAAGATTTGTAAAAGTTTCATTGCAACCTTTATCTTCTAGTGCTGGGGACTGAACCCAGAGCTTTATATGTATTCAGGAAATCACTCTCACCAAGCCACATCCCCAGTTCTTGTTTTTAGTGCCAGACTCATTTACACAGCCCAAGTAGAATTCAAACTCAAGCTTCCAATAACTATATGCCACCTGACTCAGATCAACTCCTTAATGAACATCCTAAGTAAATCTTCCATTACAGTATGATCTCTGGTTGAAAATATGAAAAAGTTATTTAAAAAATGAGCCAGGTGGCTTGGTGCAATTCCTACTAGTCTGAAGGCCAAGGCCTGCCTGTGTAACTTAGTGAGATGCCCAAATTAAAAAAAAAGAGAAAAGGCTAGGGATATAGTGCTTTGGTAGTATGCTTGCATGTTGTGGGGGAGGGTCTAGGTTCAATTCTCAGTCCTATTAAAACGTTTTTAAAAAGCAAAGAATTTTTAGGTATTTGTTAAAATTGATACCAGAAAAGGCTGAAAATGGACCAATTTAAGTTCTTTAAAAAGAGCAGAGCAAAGAATAACTATGACACTCTGAGCAGAACACATCCTCAAACACACCATCACCAAATTCTACCAATCTTCAAGGGAACATACTGCTCTTACTTCAAACTTCTTTAAAGTTTTTCATTTATAATTATACAAGTATTTTTGTATATAAATGAACTAGGTGGTAGAGACAGGACAGTAAAAATAATTCTAATAAGCTATTTGAATAAAAGTATGAAGTCTTATGTTTGTTTTTACCGAGATCACAGTTCGTGGAAGACGTGGTCCTCTGTGAAACTTTGGATTCTGTATCCTAGGCTGAGATACTGTATTAATACTGACTATTGATAGATTGCTTCTTGACAAAGGCTGAGAATTGTTCAGAACTGGAGGTGAAGGTGGGTCGCTATTACTGGATGTTTCCTAATAAGAAAAAGATGAACATTTCCAAATAATAAGACATGCCTGTCACCTTTAGACATCTGGAGCAAAATAACATGAGAAAAACCCAGCAGCCCTGAGAGAGGCAGCCGAGAGCATCCTGAAGCTAGGCGCAAGGGCACCACCTAGAGGGGCAGGAGGTACATTACCTCTGGCTTAAAAGCTCTTTTATTTGCTAGAGATTTAAGTAGTTCTTCTCGAAGGAGCATTTCTTCCTCCTCTTCTTCATCAGCAAACGGGGGCTTTGGAGGCTGCTCTGGATCGTCAGGTGGTAGAGGTGGCAAAGGCGGAAGAGGAGGTAGAGGGTCGAGAGACGCGCACAGGCCTTCCCCAAACGGCTGGCTCAGAGACGGCACAGACTGGGTTTTAAAGAAGAAATCATTTAAATTCAAATTTTATTAACTTCAAACATCTCTGAAGAAATACTAAATCAGAAAAAGTAAATTTTTATTTAGTTGTTCTATGTATACTGATGTAAATATTATATACAACTCAAAGCTAGTGCAGAATTTAATATTCAACAATTAAAATGTTCCTTTCCAATTACAACCTTTGAAACATTATAAATTTCACAGTAATTATAGATACCTCTGCTCCTGCCCCTATCTACAATTAAAATTCTAGACAGTAGAAGAATTCAATTAGACAAGGTCATTCTCTTCAGATCAAATCAAGTTATTTTTAAAAAAAAAAAAAAAAAAAAAAACAGTAAAACTGGGGTTGGGGATTTAGCTCAGTGGTAGAGCGCTTGCCTAGCAAGCACAAGGCCCTGGGTTCGGTCCCCAACTTGGGGAAAAAAAAACAAAACAAAACAGTAAAACTAAAATCAGTAATGTATTTAAGTTAAAGCAGGTATGTATTTGTAGACAAGGGCTCACTGTGCAGCCCTGACTAGCCTGGAACTCACTATGTAGACCAGGCTGGCCACTGAGAGCCAACTTAGAGAACCACCTGCCTACTCCTCCCATCCCCTGGCATGTATTATCACACTTAGGGATAAATTTTCAAAAGAATAACAAATTAAAAAATTTTAGTAGTAAAACTTTTCATGTAGCATTAAAATTAAATTACAAATCAAATGGATAAGAGAAAGACCTCGGAGTACCTACCTGCCCACCATCACTTAGAACCCTGTAAAAATGGCTTCTTAGAGACTATAGAGGGAAATGGATTTTTATCAATCCCTTAGTTTAGATGTTTTTGCTTCAAAGACTTTCCGATAATCCCTACACTTTAGCTCATTCACCCCTCATTCCTAAAAGAAAACATTTCAATTTCCCTTACCATAAACTCCCCCAGAAGATACCAAACATTTACCAAGAAAATTTTCGATGGTCGAGTTCTCTTACCTAGTGGGGGATACTGTTTACTCTCTAGATCCTTGCAATCTAGAAATAACTGCAGAACCTTTATGATTTGTTTTTTTATTTTTAAATGAGATGCTGCTGGCCCGAGTTACGGCAGGCACCTTTAACCCAAGTAACCCAAGAGCAGCTGATCTTTGAGGCCACCATTCTCATCTAAACATCAAGTTACAGGCCACAGAGGAACAAAGTGAGACCCTGTCTCAAAACAAAAACAGGGTGATGTATAGATGTTTAAAGATCAGTGCTGGCAATAATGGCTGAATGGGTCAAAGCAGGTCCCTACAACCCAAGTTGCAGAAGAGGAACAAAGTAGTACTGTGATCTCCACATGTGTGCTTGTAGCATGTACACACTGATGCACATGTGTACACATAAACATATGCATTTTAAAAATCAAAAAAGATCTAATTTCTGTAGATAATATGCTTCTTTTTTTTTTTTTTTTGGTTCTTTTTATTTTCGGAGCTGGGGACCGAACCCAGTGCCTTGCGCTTCCTAGGCAAGCACTCTACCACTGAGCTAAATCCCCAACCCCGATAATATGCTTCTTTTAAAACATAATGATGCTTATTCGAAGAAGATTAAGTATCCTATTTAAATGTCAATTCATAAAAAAATGATTCAAGCCAAGCATGGTAGCACATGCCTTTAATCCCAGCAATCCAGAGGCAGAGGCAAGGGTGTCTCTGAGAGTTTAAGGCCAGCCTGGGCTAGAAAGTGAGTTCCAGAACTGTTACCCAGGGAAACCTTATCTCAAACAAAACAAAACAAAACAAAAAAAACGAAACAAAACTTCAGGGCAGGCCTTTAATTCTAACACTTGGGAAGCAGGGTTTGAGGCCACAGGGATCTATGTAGTTAGCTCTACAACGTCCAGGGCTATGTAGACCCTGCCTCCAAAAACAAACAAAAGGGGAAAAAAAAAAAATCAATAAAAATCGAAAGCAGCAATTTCTATTCTACTTTGGTATAATTTTATGAGTAGCAATTATTTGAGACACAAAAAAGAACTGAAATCAATAAAATCAAAATTAGCTATAGATTAAAAAAACAAAACTACCATTAAACAATCAACTGTTTGATTCTACATATTTCTAACTATTAATTCTAAATAGTGAATCAAACCAAGCAATTCATGCCCGTTTCCCAGCACATTTGAAGATGCACAGTCATTTTTTGAAATCATTCAGTTTTTACTTACTGAGACCTGAGCTGGTGGAGGCAAAGAAACAGATGGTGCTGAAGAAAAATACCCCAGTGAACACTCAGGGAAAAACGGTGGTTGTACTGGTGAAGGAGCTGTTTAAAAGACACAAACAAGTTTAGTGAAGTGTTCTGACAGAAGTATAGTAAATGTATCAGTATGCTTGAGGAGACATACACTTAGAGTAGAAATTAGAGCTCATAAGTTTATGATAAATCTTAAAGTCCTATGCATCCTCTAGAACCATATAAAATTGTTTTTAAATAAGTTAAAAGTTTCCTTTAAGCTGGCATTTAATTCCTCAACATCTAGAAATTCTGTTAGGCATTGTTCCATATGCCTACAGTCCCAGGCCTCAGCCAAGAGGATGCCCCACCTAAGGGCAGCTGGGCTACAGAGGGAAACTTGGTTTCAAACAAAATAGACACTTTCTCCCTACTTCACTATCAGGTGCAAAACCTATCTGTGCTAACAAGACAATAAGGCACATTTTTTTAAATGTAATTTTCACAAAATAAATTCTTTTGAATCCTGCCAAAGTCCTGGGGAGGTGGGGGGGGGGGGTAGGGTGGAGCATGACTTGATTCTCCCCTTAATATGGTGCTAAGGACAATAAGGACATGGTTTTGAAGTTGAAATGGATCGAAGAGTGAGAACTATGCACTACATGTGAACAACAGAATTCTCCTTCACAGTTTAGCTTATGTTTCTTTTCCCGGTTGTCTTACAAGTCAATACTGAGACATCTGCCCTTCAAACTGCTGATTCACAGCCCAAAGCTGAGTATATGTTAATCCTAATTACACTGTTCTTACATAAAAATGTGAGTACCAGCTAGATGTGGTACACATGCCTACAGTCTCAGTACTTGGAAAATAGAAAATGGGAACTCAGTTTCAAGGACAACCTGGCCTGCCCAAAAAGTTTAAGGAAAACCTGAAACTTAGGCAATACAGCAGGCCCTATCTCAGAAACACAGAAGGAAGAGAAATGGGGATGGAAGGGGAGAGGGAGAGGAAGGCACGAGACATGATAAATACTAAGGGAAAAGAAGTTAAATCTCAAAGTACATTTTCTCTATAAAACTTTATAAAATTCTTTAAATACATAAATTAAGTTATTTTACAGATTATGGGGAGTTAATAATGTTGATAGTGGGATGTAGAGATGGCTCAGTGCTCTTCCAGCGGTCCTGAGCTCAAATCCCAGCAACCACATGGTGGCTCACAACCATCTATAAAGGGATCTGATGCCCTCTTCTGGTGTGTCTGAAGACAGCTACGGCATACTTATATACAATGAATGAATGATTTAAAATAAAATGTTAAGAGTTTAAAATTGCAATGACCTCCAAGTTCCTGAAGCCTTGAATTGTTAAGAACATAAAGTAAGATTATCTAACATCAGCTAAAAAACAATACCTTAAAAATGAACAGGTTTGATAAACATTACATAAATCATATATTTTTGTTTTCTCTCTAGTCTAGATTCATGGAACTAGAGTTCTAGTTTTGATTTGGCCTCACATGATCACAAGGAGAAGTGACACTGATCATCGGATCTCCTAAGTCCTCCAACTCCTCAAACATCATCTGTAGTTTGTCCTGCCTCAGGCGCAGGTGTTTAAAATGACTAAGAGAATGACAGTCAGTCATGTCTGAGTAACAAGAAAAGCCTGAGCATGGTGCCTCATGGCTTTAATCCCACACTCATAAAACCATTTACATCAAATACTTAACAGAGTTGAAACAAAGCTTTTTAATTTAGAGCCTCAGACCTACAGAGATGGCTCAGCAGACAAAGGCACCGACTGGTCTTCCAGATGAACCTGGGTTCAAATCCCAACATCCACATGGCAACTCACAACTGTCGGTAACTCCAAGATCTGACACTTCCATATAGACACACATGCAGGTGAAATACCAATGCAGATAAAATAAAGGTAAATAAATTAAGAGGAAAACTTCTTAAGTTTTAATTTAAACCTCTTTAGAAAAGCACACTTGAAAATAAAGGTTAAAACTATACAACAGAGATTTACTGTTTAAGTTTTTACAGTATCATATACTTTTGAAGGTTTTGAGTAGCTTAATTGTGATTATAAAATTTTTCAATGTTTTGGCTCCTACCTGGAGAACTGGTCTCACTGTCAGTATCCATAGCAACTTCCTCATAGTTATCATATTGATAGATGCCTCCTCCACTCTCAGGCTGCTTTTCTAAGGACCGCCTCAGGTCAGGGTCTGAAGACTAAGTATAGAGCAAACATTTCTTATAACAAGAGTTGATAATTATCTTTTAGGGGCAAATACCCCAAATCATTATGATTCTGAGACTTTCCCATGGCATAAAATCTGGAAAATGTCTTTGACAGTCATGTATTATCTATACAGATGAATTTCTCCATTGTCTAAGCCATTAAAGTAATTGGATTCCTCTAAAAAACAAAAACAGATTACAAAATCCTTACAATCATTATGGTTTAGGCTTGAAATTTGTAGGAATACGGTCATTTAATCATTACAATGACATTATCAGACTTTTTTGTTAAGTAAAGAATAGGAGCTGCAGAAATGGCTGAGTGGTTAAGAAAATTGGCCAATTCCCAGCACCCACATGGCAGCTCACAACTGTCTATAACTACAGCTCCAGAAGACTCAATGTCCTCTTCTAGCCTCCACAGGCATCAGGCATGAAAGTGGTACGCAGACAAGCATACAGGTAAATACTCACACACTGAAAGGTCAACAACATTTTAGTTATAAATTAATCAACTGTATCCGAAAACTATGGACTCGATTGGCATGTTTATATGCCATGCTTTTTCTACCTTATGTTTTACTCCCAGATTCATGACAAGAACCAGAAAAACCTATGCAGGCAGAGATAATAAAGTACAAATAATACGATACTTATCTCTAGACAAATATTCTATTTGTAAGAGTCTTAGTTATAAATATTATAATCCTTGCCTAAAGAAAGCTTCCCCTTGACTGTCTCCTTAAAGAACCCTTACTTTTCAAAAATCTCTACATTTAGTTAATATACTCATGAGTGTATTCTTAAAGTTCAAAAGTCCAAAAACATCGTTGATGTTAATAATACTAGGTCAGTAGCACTTCTCCTGAAAGCACCCAAAAAGGAAATGATTTACTCAGTCATTGTCAGCATACAAAATAATGGTCAAAACATGATAAAGATGAAATACAAAATAGCCAGGGGCAATAAAATTATAAATTTAAAAAAATTACAAAAAACACAAAACCACAAAGAAAGTGGTTGGAGAAGACATACTAAAAGGCTGAGCATGCTACACACATGCTGTATACATGCCCCCAACTCATGCTCTCAAACACAAAGGGAAAAGTGACTTTCTATAGAAGCTCTATCAAACATAAGATACTTAGTTTCCCTTAGCTAATTGGACCTTTGAAATAATATTAACAAAACACTTACAGACGAGCATTCTGAGCCAATAAGATGGCTCAGTGACTGCCAACCACATGACCAGAGCTCAATCTCCATGACCCACATGATAAAACTGACTCCTGCAAGTTGTCCCCTGGTCTCCACGTGTGCACTATGGTGCAAATATTCTGACCCTCAAAAAAATGAATGAATGACTTTAACTGTAAAACTTTTGCACATTTTGATGTTATAGTTCTTACTTTACTTCTTGATCTCCTCTTCCCACCAACCAATTTCATGAATCGATTGTACTGTTCTTCCTGATTTGAAAGGTCTCTGATTTTTCTGATTTCTTCTTCTCTTTTCCTCCTCTCTTCTTCCTCAGCATGTTTCCGCTGGTCCTCTTCTTTCTGTCTCTCCTGTTCTTTTTGCTGCTGGAGTTTCTTCCATGCCTTTGTCTGCTGCTTCCGTAATGCTTGTTTAGCTTCCCATGAAAGCAGAATGTCAGTTATCTACCAACTAAAAGTTAAAACTTAAGCAGTGTTTTATATTGCTAACTAACAGTCAGTCCTCCCTGAATTCTATTTATAATAGGAATGTGTAATCTCCCAAACTCTAAACTTCCTGAATTACAGGACTGGAGAGATAGCTCAGTGGTTGAGAACAAGAGGACCCCGGTTCAATTCTCCATTCACAACTATCCATAACTCCAATTCCAGGTGCTGGCATGGCCTCTTCAGGCCTCCTCAGGCACCAAACATGACATGATTCACTCACTTACATGTGGGCAAAATATAAAATGTTTTTACTTAGAAAAATTTTTCATACATTTTCATAATACCCTTTCCCCTCTCTGATCCTATCTACCTCCCTACCTAACGTTATGCTCTTATCACCCCTCCCCAAACCCCTACATATTGTTTTGTGAATTTTTTTGGTGTTTAGTCTCTCTCTCTGTCTCTGTCTCTGTCTCTGTATCTCTGACTCTGTCTCTGTCTCTGTCTCTGTCTCTCTCTCTCTCTCTCTCTCTCTCTCTCTCTCTCTCTCTCTCTCGTGTGTGTGTGTGTGTGTGTGTGTGTGTGTGTGTGTGTGTGTGTGTGTGTGTGTGAGAGAGAGAGAGAGATTAGTTTTTCTTTAAGTTTGTTTTGACTTTCAATTCTTTGTTTGGGTTTATGTTGTTTTGATTTTTATTATAGAAAAAATAATTTTCTTTAAAAAAAAGTCCAAAATAAAACTAGAAACTACAAGATACTACAAGGTATTATGTTCAATTGAAACAGTTTAAGAACACTCATCACCTGTGGTGCTCACTTTCTTGGTTGAGTGTGCTTTTGTGCTGGCTTTTGCCTTTTGCTGCGTGGTTTTGGTCTTGGTCAGTTTTTCTTTGCTCTCCTTCATCACCTGCTGCTCCTTCTGCTGCCATTTCTTACTAGCTGACTGCAGAGCCAAAAGGCGAAGCTGAAGCTCAGACAGTTCCTCCTCTTCTTCACCAAGTTTCTTTAAAACAGAAAAAAATGTTAAATTCTATTACTTAACTTTAAACATTTGCCAACTTGAATCTTTCACCAACTTAATTTTAATATTAGTATCAAAATAAAATATTTAAGTGGAAAATATGGATAAAAAAACAAAAACTCATTTCTCTTCTAAAAATCAAAACTAATTTAATTCTTAGAATCAAACAGAAAATCAACTGGTAGAAATTATTGGTTTGTATGTCAATATGCAGACATAAAGCAGGAGAGTAAAAGTTAGACAACATTTAAGACGTGACAACAGCAAGAAGCTAGCAATGAAGAATGAAGTGACTCATCAGGCTGCAGTCCGAGAACACTAATGACATCACAATCCCAAGAACATGCTAAGTTCTTAACATTAATGCAGGTAGAAAAAGATGTTCTAAGTACAGATGTTCCCTGAATACTTAAAGAATTTCTCCAAAGAAACTAAAACAGGTTATCTTAAAAGGGCATGTTTGAAAAGCGTTTTCTAACTGAAGTAACTTGCTAAGTGTTTCACTCTACCTTTTAAATTTTTAACTGGTGCATAAACACTATACAAACTGTTAGGTACTTGTGCTGTTTCAATGTGTGCACATACTGTGACATTTAAATCAGATCCAACTCTCTCAACCATTTATTTATTCTTTACAGTAAAAACATAAAAAAATTTGTCTTTCTAGACACTCTAGAACAGCTCACCAGAACTTATTCCTACTAATTATAATTTGAAATGGCTTTAGAAAATTAGCCTGCTCTACACACTTTCACTGAAATGTAACTAACTAAAGATACCAAGCAACTCTAAGTAAAACTTCTTAGGTATTCATGGATTTAAGAGGTTTGGAGAATCCTTTTAAAGTGAGGAAGAGGAAGGAGAAATAGTTTCAAATTCCAGTATATTAAGATTCACATAACTTTTTCTAATTGGTATTGTATAACTATATTTTTCCTAGACTCCAATTATTTTTATTTGCAAGTATAAAAAAAACAGTGAATGCTAGCTAATGACTCCACCCACCTTTTACTGTTGAAAACTACAAGTTAATAACATATCTGCTTATCTGTTAGTTTGTCTCAGTTAACCATACAGCCAAGTTGGACATGAATGTTTGAGCTCACTACACAGCTCAGCTTACCCTTGAGTTCACAATCCTTCTAGACTCAATCTCCTGACTGTTGAAATTACAAACCTAGACTACCACACTGGGCTCTAATTAATTAATGTATGCAGATGCCCTCGAAGGCCAGCAAAGGGTGTCAGATCCTGTGCCACTGGTTACAGCTGGATGTGAGTATCCAATACAGGTGCTGAGAGTCAAACATCTTCACTGCTGGGCAGCCATCTCCAGCCTGCATTTCCGTAAGTCATGTGTGCTATTTCTAGCTACAATACTGAACAGTACAATTATGAAACATTTCCATTTTAAAATACAAGATTCTATTGTTAAATAGTTAGATTTTACCAAAATAGTTATAATCATTTTTCACTGAGATTACTCTATGAAATGGCTACCCTTGGAAGGAAGGAAGGATCATTAATGCTGTCACAGGTATTTAATCTAGCTACTCAAAAGCAAGATCACAGAAACAGGGCTCAGAGGACCTCATTCAGTTCTTGCTCTGACATATAATTCCTACATAAATTTAGTTTTTAACCTATCCAAATGTTTCTTTCTTCATCTATGAAACATGTCAACTTACTTTTCATATGGTTGCTCTGAGGATATTAACAAACGAGTATGTATGAGTGTGTGTTCACTGTCACTTTAGCCTTCCTAAATTCAGGACCATCTTTCCTAGACCTTGAATCATTTCAGTTTACTCCTAACAACAAACTGAAATTACTATAGAAGAAATTGCAAATATTTCAGATCTATAAAAAGAAAAGGCTTGAGTTACTCAATACTCAATATGTATCAAATTTTAAACAATGTTTGATACTTCTGTACTTTATTCTACTAAAGCCTCACAACAACCCAGTGAAGACATGACATTAAACTAATGGGAGGAACACAAAAAGCCAAAGATCTCACGCAGCTAACATTTCTTTCAGTTAGGAAGTAGTTAAAACTGTGATTCCAGATGAAGATCAACCTAATTCTGTTATTAAATGGACTATAAAACACACAAACACACACACCAAAACAAAAGAAAATCCTGGAACATAAACACTGAGTCAAAATTAAATGATTCAGAAACAGTGAACAGAAAGATCATCTATAGATCTGAATTACACTATCAAGTTAATAGAGTTTAGACTTAAGTGGGAAGAAATCCTAAGACAACTCTCCAGAATGTCTAAAGTCACAGCAATAATTTCAAAATAATACACTACAAACTGTGTGTGGTAGCACACACCAGTACTCCCAGCAATGAGGAAGTAAAGGCAAGCTTGAGATCAAGTCTCTAAAATGAATAAAAACAAAAGAACAGACTACAGAATGCAAGTATAGGTCATATAAAGATATATTCAATTCCACAAAGTAGTATCTTACCTTTTCAGATAGAATATCTGAGGCACTAATTCTTCTTGTTATATTTTGCTCTTTATCTTCTAATCCTTTAAAATAAAACAGCATCTTTTGAATATTCTAAAATATAGCCACAATTAATCCAAAATGAAAATAACACTGAAATCAGAAATTATATTACAGGGTGTCTTTATTATGGCCTTGTTTTCATGACCCTCAATCAAAGGAAAAGAATACTATTCTTAGTTTATACAAATAAAATTATACAAATTAAAGAGAATGAAGGACTGAAAAAATAACTCAGTTCATAAAATGGTAGCCACACAAGTACGAGAAGCCAAATTTGACTCCCAGAACCACATAAAAAGTCAGGAGCGGTGGCTTGCACTTGTAATCTCAGCGCTGGGACGATGGAGACAAGGTGATATAGCTGGTGCTCACTAGCCAGGCAGCCAGCATGACTGAGCCCCAGGTCCCAAGGAGAGACCAACCCTGTTTCAAAAAAACAAGCTAATGATCATCCTAAAGAACATCCAAGATTGACTCTTACAACACACATACACTAACACACACACACACACACACACACACACACACACACACACACAGAGACAATGAAAATATAAATCTGACCAAACTTGTAATATCAGCCTCACTCTAAAATTGATATGGCAAATGATTCAAATATTATAAAAGATAAATTATTTAGAATAAGAACAAAATTTATGGAGTAGACAAACAAAATAAACCTTCATTGCTAAATGGAGAAACCACAATGACAAACCATAAAAACAATCTTTAGACTATTGGTTTATGCATATAAAAATGGCCATTTTTTTAGTAGAATACAAGGAGTAGTTTAGTTTATATAGCAATAAAATTAAAGACTTTCAGATTTTTAGCCTTGGACCTAGACTTCTACAGTATTATCCCAAACCTAATCGCATATCATATAGAAACAGCAATAACAGCTTCTACAGCAGTCCTGAGATAGAGACTTGAACTAACAAAATTAAAACTTGGAAGCCTTTCAGTGTGGCACAACTGAAGTTGCAGATTTAAACTGCAAGCCTAATATTTTATGGTTTGTTGTTTTTTCCATAATACCAAACCTGTTAGTATTATAAAAATCCTAATTTGGTTCCACAAGTGAACCCTCCGGTGAAAAATATACAGCTTACTCAATAAACAGAGTAATTACTCAAGAACCCTAGATGAAACAACAGAAGCAATCACCAAATCCAAGGCAGATTCCTTTTTCTCTAAACTTAAAAAAAAAAAAAAACAAACATATATATAAAATTCATTCTAGTCAGGCCAGGTAGCCCAGACCTGAAATCCAGCTACTTAAAAAAACTATGGAAAGGGCTGGAGAGATGGCTCCAGGGGTTAAGAGGGCTGCTCTTCCAGAGGTCCTAAATTCAATTCCCAGCAACCACATGGTAGCTCACAACCATCTGTAATTGGGTCTGATTCCCCCTTCTGGTGTGCATGAAAACAGCTACAGTGAACTCAAATAAATAAATAAATAAGTCTTTGTAAAAAAAAAAAAAAAAAAAAAAAAACTATGGCAAGAAAGGTAACATGCACAAAGCCTGCCTGAACTACAAAGTGAGTTGGAAGACGACTTGGACAACTCTCAGAGAAGGGGGAAGCAAAAATAAAAACAAACAAACAAACAAACAAACAAGGCTTATCCATCATAAAATGAATGATGTCGGTGTAATAGAATGTCAAAAACTGGGAATGTGATTTAGTGTTTTAGATTACCTGTCATGTCTCTATGGGGTTCTACCCTTAGTACTGATGAAAAAGAAGGGGGAGTAGAAAAGAGGAAAAAAGGGAGGAAGAAATAATTGGATTTTTAGCCCAATATAAAGTTCACTATGCATGAACTTCATCTCAAAGAAACAGTAAGAGAATATATAAAACCAGAACATATATAAAACTATGACTGAATGATCCAAATCACACAGGAATATACAAGCACACCCACCCCTCTACCACTCTGGAACCTCACTGTTCTGAACCATGCCCCTCACACCTGGTGCACCATCTTGGCTCCAACAGCACTCCCTGTTCTACTCCCTTCATAGGAAATGCGGAGAACCTTTGACCTCTACAAGCACACTTCCAGGCTTTTTTAAAGATAAGTAACATATTCATTACAGTACAGGGCATTTTTTAAAAATCCATTCAATATGTAAATATACACTACTATTTTCTGAGATTACACTGATAAAAGTTTTTTAGTATAGTCATTTTCTTGTTTAACTTATTTAATCCCAGCACTTGGGAGGCAGAAGCAGGCTGATCAAGGCCAACCTGGTCTACATAGCAAGTCCCAGGCCAGCCAGAACTATCAGGTAAGACCCTGTCTCAATAAAATAAAATAAAATAAAATACCATTATAATAAAATCAATCAATCAATCAAAGTAACAACTATTATTAGACAAAACTAAACAGGCTAACCAAAAAAAAAAAAAAAAACCACAGTCTTTAATAAGTACAGAAAGTGCTATATTTTCCTCTTACATGAGAATCCTGAGTTTCATCTGGCCACAAAACATCTAATAATGACTTAAGATATCGTGCTTCTGTAAAGTGGCAGAACCTCCTTTAAGGTAGCATAGCAGCAAATACCTATTAGAATGTACCTTCTAAGCACAATGGTAAACAAGAAACCATGAGATTCAGATATAAGACTTTACATGTGGATTATAAATGCAGTTCGTTGCTTAAATTGACCTTGTGATTAGTGATACACTATATTATATACCTCTATAATTATTCCAGTGTTTTTGAGGGATGGGAAAAGGTCTCACTATGTCCTCCTGCCTTCAGCTCCCAAGAACTAGAACCACAGATATGCACTATCATACCTACTATTATTTCGATTTTTATCTAGAATCTCCAATATGTGAACTGGCCTTACACAGTTGCTACGGAGTTAAATCTTACTCCTGGGTCTGCATGTAAGCTGGGGTCAGCATACAGATGGTAGTTAAAACAGTAACAGTAAGAATGTCTCCGAAAAAATGAAAAATCAAGGACATAAAGTTATATGGGAAAAAGTATTCTTTTGTTTGATTTTCAAGATAAGGTTTCTCTGTATAACCCTTGCTCTCTGAAGAGCAAGCTAGCCTCGAATTCAAGAGATCCATCCACCAAGCCTCTGTTTCCTGAGTGCCTGGATGAATGCTGGGATAAACAGCATGCACCATGACCACCAATTAAAAAAAAAAAAAAAAAAAAAAGTCTTTAAAAAAAAAAAAACAAAACGAGTCGGAGGGAGCGGGTGTACTAGTATTTATATCTTTAATCTCAGAATTCAGGAGGCAGAGGTAGAAAGATTTCTGCAGTTCAAGGCCAGCATGATCTACAGAGTTCCAAGACAGCCAGAGATGCTTATAGAGACTGTGTCTCAAATGGAAAAATAAAGGGGGTGGGGGGGGAACACCTGGGTTAAAAATACATGAATACATATTACAAAAACACCAAAATTTCTCTTTACTATGGAGTATTCTCAACACTGCAGCAAGAAATCTTTTGAAAACTAAGTTTTGGAGATCTTTTATTCAGAATAAAACTTCTAGGGCTGGAGAGATGGCTCAGTGGTTAAGAGTATTGATTGCTCTTCCAGGTCTTGAGTTCAAGTCCTAGCAACCACATGGTAGCTCACAACTATTGTAATGAGATCAGATGCCCTCTTCTAGTGTGTCCAAAGACAGCTACAGTGACTTATATATAAATAAGTCTTTAAAAAAAACAAAAAAACAAAAAAAACAAAAAAAAACAAAAACCAACCCACGTACTCAGAACTTAAAGCAAGAGTTGTTGTATAGTTCTGATGCTGTGTCTCCACAAACTATCTGTGCTGGTTTGAATCTGCCTGGCCCATGGAATGGCCTTGTTGCAGTAGGTATGGCTCTCAGCTTCTCCAGCACCATGTTTGCCTGGATGCTGCCATGTTCCCACCTTAATGGAGTGAACTTCTGAACTTATAAACCAGCCCCAATTAAATGCTATCCCTTTTAAGAGTTGCCTTGGTCATGGTGTCTATTCACAGCAATGGAAACCCTAAGATACCATCTCTAATCTCCTTTCCAATACTCACATACCTCATTCCTCCTTAGTAAGATAGCTTCTTGTTATTCTCAAGTCTGACAGGAAACCATCTGAGTAGGGTCATTATTCCAGTTCATAGATTCTCAACCTTACAACATATGAGAAACCAACAGAAAGGGGTTTGCTACATTAAGGTCACTGAGTCCTACTTCCAGAGTTCACAATTCACTGAATCTTGAGAAGAACCTAATATTCTGTATTTCTGTCAAGCTGACAGGCAATGCTAGCCTGTCTTTAAAAATCAATGATTCTTTGCCCAGAAATCTTTTCTTACAATTATTCATTTGTCCTTTCTTATGGCCTACAAATCTTTGCTTACATCAAACCTTCAAATTGAACACTATCCTGAACAACCTACTAACATTCGACCCATGACCCTACTCCCATCCTACTCACCTTGCTAATACTTCTTTCAAACTAACTTGCCCATCGTGTTTGCTGTTTCCCTCTAAGGTTCAAGCATATAATATCATACTGACCTTTAGGGTGCGGTATTGCACATCTATAGACCCGGATTCTCAAGTGGGATGACTGCCTAAGAATTAGAGAGGAGTCTAGGGCAGCAGAACGAAATATGGGACGAAAAAGAAAGTAAAAGTAAAAGCAAACCTACAGAGGCATAAACAATTATTCTGTTCATTAACACTTGCAAGAGCCTGGAATAAAGCACTCAACTAGTTTGTGAATATAAGGAAATGTCCAAAAGAACACTGAATTCAGCAACTGGATTGTGCAAAACCTAGCCAAATGTAGCTTTAACACTGCAAAGTTTCTGTTCTGTGGTAGAGTGAAAAGATTCTATTTTATTAATGGAGAAATGGAAATTAAAATACTGAGCAGGTACAGCCTAGCCTTTCCTAAAATTTCATTGAAAAAAAGACAAATGCTTGAGAGAAATTAATGGTAATAGTTAAGGATAAGGAGGAGGGAATTAAATTTCAAGATTAAAAAAAATCTCAAACATTTTCCAAACACCTTCATATGTGAAAGTAGTTAAAAATAAAGCAAGTAAACAGTAGAGAAGAGATAGATTGATAAAATAAAGTGGTCATGTACATGATCTGCTTCCTCTGAGTAGAATTAAAATGAAAAATTAATAATGATAGTGTATTTATCATAAGGAAGTAAAAAATAAAATCAATTTCTATCATCTTGAATAAGAAGTTTATATGTAAATGTTATGAAAAATTGGAAGACGTGTAAAAGAGCCATTGAGAACAACAAAAAAAGACATTTGACAACAGAATCTTCCTGAGCAAAGGAAAGAACAGGATGTGCATGCAGAAACATTTATATATACACACATATACATACACACACATATATATATATATTTGATATAAATTACAATAATACATATTATTATACACACACACATATATATATATATATATATATATATATATATATATATATATATATATAATAATAAAAATCTGGTTTACAAACTTATACCAATGAATGGCCTTGAAAACTTTGAATATAATCATCGATTATACAAAGCCGGGCTTGGTATGTGGGAAGCCTATGGAGGAGGCAGAGACAGGAGGATTAGGAGTTCAAGGACAAAATAAGAGTTTGTGACCAGACTGGATACACAACTTGAAAAAAAAAAAACAAAAAAGAAACACACACACAAAAGAAACAAATCAACTTAAAATTATGAGATAAAGATAAAACAATGTCCAAAGTGACTTCAGAAACAAAAATGAAATATTAAAACAAAAATTTTAACTGAAACTGAAAGCTCAATAGGTGGGCTTAAAGCAAAATCAATCAGATAGAGCTGAAAAGAGAATGATACAGAAAAGGGAAAGAAAGATACAGCACAGAAAGTTTTCCAGAATTTATGTGGCTGAGTTCTATAATCAAGAGACATGAAAAATACAGTGAAGTGATTTACTACCGCACATCTATATAGAATCTCAGCAAACAGATATTAGCATAGTCTGAAAATAGATATACAGATTCCAAAACAAATGAATCAAATTCACAACAAATTCACAACTGGGTAATAAAAAGAAATCTATAGTCAACACTAAACTGTATCAAAACTACATACCATAAAAAACACAAAATGGGAGTTTTCCCAAAGGACTGTAGAAAGCTAGGTAACCTTCAAGTTAAATATCCTTAAGACTGATAACTGGCTTTCCTTTTGCTTTCTAAGATTTATCTTTTTAATTGAGATTTATTTATTATTTATTTTATTTAAATTTATTTATTTTATGTATACTGTTGCTGTCTTAGACACACCAGAAGAGGGCAACAGATCCCATGACAGATGGTTGTGAGCCATCATGTGGTTGCTGGGAATTGAACTCAGGACCTCTGGAAGAGCAGTCAGTGCTCTTAACCACTGAGCCATCTCTCCAGCCCGATAGTTGGCTTTTCAAAACCAACAATATAAATAAGCCAAAGCTGTCTTCAAAATGGTAAGAATAAACAAAATTGAATTCTAATTTAAGAGTTTTGGGACAATGAGATGGCTCATTGGATAAATTTACTTGCTTCACAATTAGGCCTGGAAATCTTGGCTAGATCCCCATTACATAAATGTAGAGAGAAATGACTTCCCAAGTTGTCCTCTAACTTACACCCACGTACTATAGCACATGTACACACACAAATAATTTAAAACACACACACACAAAAACAAAACACAAGGGCTGGAGAGATGGCTCAGCAGTTAAGAGCACTGGCTGCTCTTCCAAAGGTCCTGAGTGCAATTCCTAGCAATCACATGATGGCTCACAACCATCTGTAATGGGATCTGATGCCCTATGTCTACATGCAAACAGTTACAATGTACTCATAAATAAAATAAGTAAATCTTTAAAAAAATAAAAACAAAAACAAAATAAGATAAAACTGACTGTCATGCTTCTCAGTTTGAACTACTTAATACAAACAGAAATGCAAAAGTCAGGGAGCTCAGCTGGAAAACTACTGGCTTTGTATCCAGGTGCAGACGCAAGTGCTGGGTCTGATACACAATCACACACAAAAGTGCTGTCCTCAGCAGGAGTCCTAGTACATACCATTTTCTTGAGGCGTTACAGCTGGAAGGTCACTAAAAACAAAAAGTTCAAGGCTAGCCTGGGCAACATCAATACTCTCTTAACATACAAACAGATAAATTCACCATCATAGTGGCAAATTTTTAATAAAACATAATAGATGATCAATCAAAATATAAAGATGCAGGGATAGCTTAGTCATATAAGGTTTTCCCAGTCATGGGTTCAATTTCCACTGCAATAAGAACCAAAAATATCCTCATAAAGAAAAAAAAACCTCCATCTAAAATCCAGGCACTTTTACTGGCAAAATCCACTACATATTCCAGGTACGATCTTAAACTATTCTATACAACAGTTCATAAACAATTCTTAATTCATTTTATGGGTATTATAACTTTACATTAAAATTGGGCAACGAAAACAGGGGTCAAGGAGTGGGGTATTAAGGTTAGAAGACAAGATGAATCACTAGTCAATCTTTATATTAAAAGATAAACATCCCAGGCTGAAGAGATGACTCACTGGTTAACAGTACTTGCTGCTCTTCCAGAGATCCTGAGTTTAATTCCCAACAACAACATGGTGGTTCCCTCTATAATGGGATCTGATTTCCTCTTCTGGTGTACATGAAGACAGAGCACTCATAAATAGATAAATAAATCTTTCTTTTTTTTTTTTTTTTTTCTTTCTTTTTTGGGAGCTGGGGACCGAACCCAGGGCCTTGCGCTTGCCAAGCGCTCTACCACTGAGCTAAATCCCCAACCCCGATAAATAAATCCTTAAAAAGTACAAATATCCCTCTACCATATACATAAACTACTGCAGAGTCATGCATAAGAATGCCACTCCACAATTAAAAACAGGAATGAATTAATGATATACAAAACCACATGGATGAATATCAGTATGCTAAGTGAAAGAAAAAAAAGTGTAAACTCAGAATGCAGGGCTGGTGGTACCAGCCTACAATCCTGGTGATGTTTGAAGTTAAGGCAAGGGAATCACAAGTTCAAGGCTACTTTGAACAATTTAGTGAAACCGTGCCTATTTCTATTATAAAACAAAAGGTTTAAAAAAAAAAAAAAAAAAGAGGTGAGAATCTCACTCTGCAATAAACTGCTTGCTTAGCAGGTGTAAGGTCACAGGTTTAATCCTCAATAACATAAATAAATAAACTGTTTGATACAATTTATGCTATTCTGGAAAATCCTGGGGGCAAACCAGCAGTTACCAGATGGACTAAGGATTAAGAAACCTGTTAAGCATTAAAGAAATAGGGATAATAAGATTAAGTCAGAAGGTAAAGCTCTTGTCCTTCCTACAAGTCCACTGATGACACACATACACATACACATCATACACACATACAAGAAAAATATTATAAAAACAGAGAGGCATATATCTTAATTGTAATGGCTAATGATGATTATCAGTTATTCAACTGTCTATATAAGTCAAAATTTAGAGAAACTATGATAAAAATTACATTTTATTGCATAAAAATTATATCTTAATAAAGAAAATACTAAACAAGGATTTTAAAAAACAAAATATATAAACTAGCTCAAGTATAAAAAGGCAGTTTAAACACTACAAAATCAATTAATAGAATTTGTAGTATTAACTAAGAGAAGTTAAAAACTCATCGATGATGAAAAAGATGGCTAAAGTCTAAAATCTATGCACAAATTTAAAAGTTTCAAACTAGTAATCGGGGTGAAAACTTTCTTTAGTCAATAAATCTTAAAAACTTGCAAATTTACAGAACACTAAAGCAGTGATTCTGCCAGTATCATCACCTACTGTCCAACACATTTAAGACCTGGATAGCAAGCTGACTGGACCAAAAACACAAAAAAGATGAGTAGAAGTCAGGAATGGTGGCACACACTTGTAATTCCAACACTCAGGAAGCTGAGGCAGATGGATTACATGTTTCAGGCCAGCATGGACCACTACATAGCAAGTTCCAGGGCTGCCTAGACTACAGAGTGAGACCCTGCCTCAACCAAAGTACTTAGTATAAACAAAACTTACTATTAAATAATACTAAGACCTATAATGAAAGCACAAAAGAACTTACAAAAAACTGGGATCCTTAACCCAAGCACACTTACAGACCTTTCACTAAACAGTCACAACAACAAAGCCAACCCCAGTGTAACCCGTTACCTTGGCTGGCGTCCGTAGTGCTGGACTTCAAGGGGAGCTGCTTTGCTCCATCTTTCCCTCTTTTTACCCGGTTCTTATCCCCTGGTAAAGTCAGTTTTTGCCTGAGTGGTTTCAATTCAAATGCCTGAAAGGTTTTGAGCTGAGTCTTCTCCTCAGGAGCCCCTTCCTTACTGGGGTCTTTTGTGACACTCGCATTGTCGGTGCCTGCTTGGTCCTCAAGATGCACCGTTTTCGGATCTTCCTGCACAGTCTCTTCCTTGCTGCTCAGAGCTAGCTTTTCATCCTTATTGATGCACTCTAGTTCCAGTTGTATTTGCTTATACTTTAAAAGCAAATCTTCAAAAGTTTCTTCCCCACAGTTCTCACTTTTGGATGAATGGTTCTGTTTTCTTGACGGAGATCTTCCAAAACTTTTGGCTGAACAGCATATTAAGGAAACCAGTTTCCAAAAAATTTCCAGTTAAATTTAACAAAAATAAAGTTATAGATGAATTTTCTCCCTCAATTTTTCAAGATGAACTGATATTTTTAAATTACTAAATTCCATTTAATACATGTGCTGCTAATGCCTGCTTATGTGCCCATAATGCAATTTAACAAGTATCCATACAAACAGTCCACTTACAAAATCATTAGTGTCAGAAATTACCAGTAGAATCCACAGGTAGTCCACCCAGCTAGGTTGCAGCATCCTTCCTTCTGTATTACAAAACCCCAAAGCGAATGGATGTTAAGGATGCTTTCTGAAGAAAGGGGGAGAAACTGTGTCACAGATGTTGACAATTTACACTTCTGATAATCAGTTGGGAATCTTCTTGTTTACTAGTTTCTTCTCATTTCAAATTTAAAAAAAAAAAAGAAATAAAAAAATGAACACTGAAAATTAGTTATTTATGAAAGAGACATTTTTTTAAAAACCAATACATAATTCACCACGAGCTAAATCTGACACATGCACAATTAACATAAAAGCCATGTGACAAAAATTAATATTTAAATGGTACTCAAAATGTACTTTTTAATTCAAACAATTCATAAATAGGAATTCATTCTGGAAATTAAGAAGTGAAAACCCAGGAATTTGCCTTTTCAATGGTTGTAACATGACATAGGTCTTTTCTGTTTAATATAGGACAGCCACAAAAAGATGTTCAAACTCCTAAGAACAAATTCAAAGATGGGACTCATGGTTAAATATCTGAGACACAGCAAACTTTAATGTAAAACCAAAGTCCTGCTGTGAAAACAACTCTCACACAGCCAGTCAAGTTTCTTAAAAGAATAGTTTCTCGGTATCTTTCTTTTCTACTGTCCAACCAAATGGAACCAAGGTCCTATTAATTCAATATAAACTGATCTAGGTTTACAGACTGTTATTTTCAAATTTCATTTTACCTGAATTCTCTGCAGCATGTTAACACTGTACACCACTGTTGTCTTGGCTTCTGGGATTTTCTTGTCTCCTCATTTATCTACATTTTTAGTACTTCCTAACTCCTTTTTCTTCAATGCTTGAAATGCTGTTCTGCAGTCGTCAGAATTCAGTCCTTTTTTTTTCATTTGAAAACATTCTAAAGTACTCCCAGTTTTACCTACCACACGAGAGGAATCTGAATTGATAAGGTATTTGGGATTCTCTACTGTCCACAAACCTTGTCCATATCTTTACACATTATAAAACTTCAGCTCATCCCTTTCATTCTCATTAGAGCCCAAAAGTCCTTAGAATGGATGCCTTATCTGCCTGACCTGTGCTTACCTTTCCAGTCTTACCTTTGCCCTGCACATCACAATTTATGAAGCTTTGTAGCTAGGCTTCTGTTCTTCAACTCGACCGCAATTCAAGACACCTCCTAAATGAAGCCAGAATTATTTATTCTCCCTGTCCATTCATGCATCCTTGTGCATTATACAAATATATAGTCTAACTGAGCCATCTAAAGGTAGAAATATAATAATAAAAACCAAATAAAGACACCGCAAACATTTGCAAAGAGAATAGATTCAATTTACCAAAAGTAAGCTAACAACCGAAAATGAGTAAAAACAATTAACTGAGTTAGAATCATTAACTATCTCTTACACAAAATCCTTCCCATCTCTCCTGGATAATTAGGATCAAAGCCAACACCACCTGTTTACCAAATCTAATTCTAATGTTTGTCAAGATGTTCTGTCTAACTTGCATTTTTATGTACCAGTTGCTGATGCAACTGCCAGTGATAGAAGGAAAAATAATAACTGCGTGGGCTGGAGAGAATAGCTTAGCTGCTGTGTATGCATATAGTGCTTTCAAAGGACCTGAGTTCAATTCCCAGGATCCATGTCAGCAGGCTTACGACTGCCTTGTAATTCTAGCCCTGGGGAATCTGACATCTCTTGATTTCCTGGGGCACTAATGTGACTAAATGTATACACATAATCATAATTAAAATTAATAAAAGTAAGTCTTTAAAAAATTGCTTTTGTATTAAGTATGGTGCCAAGTGCCTTTAATTCTAAATACCATAGAGGCTGAGACAGAATTGGGAGCAATTTTGCAAGATACTCTCTTCAAGCAAAATTTTAGAAGAACCAGTGATGCTATTTTAGTACATCTAAAACATTTAGTACATGTTTTGAACCCTTGGGTTCAATCCTCAGTACTGGGATTGGGGGACAGGGAGACAGAGACATACAGAAAGAGGGGAACAAAGAGAGATAGAGTGATTTTTAAATGACTTTTAAAACCTGATGTTTTAAAGGAGGAACCACTTTTCAACCTTAAGTGCAACCTAAGTGAAGATGGGATGACTTTACTCATCTAGGACACTGTGCTAGCTAACTGTGTTAAGGCTCATCTGATTTCCTTTCCAAATTTAAAATGGCAGTTATCCCTGGGAAGCTGATGCAAGTTGACTGCCATAGCTTTGAGCCAGCTGGGCTACATACTGAATTCCAAAGTAGCTACAAAGTGAACCCATGTCTCTAAACAACAATAGAAAGAACTGAAACAGAATCTTGTCTATTCTGTTTTCTTTGAAACTGCACATAATGTATCCTATTTAAGTTATAAAACAGTAACAATAGCCAAAGCTTATCCTCAAGATGTTTCATTTCTAAATCATTTAAGTGAGTCAGAATTGCACTCAATCTTTTCTAGGCAATATTTGTAAAGTAGCCATTTTTATAATCACAGAAGACATATGAATTAAGCTGAGTATGATACAGATATTAAAAATGTGGAAAAAGCTTTGTTTCCAAGTTTTATTTGCTCACATTATACAAAGAGGTTGGGAACTACATTTTCCTTTTCAAATTATTAAGAACAATACCTCTATGGTGGTTTACTTATATCTCATGAGAACAATAATGCAGAAAATCAAACCAAGCATCTTGTTCTTAAAGTGCAGTATCTATAAAACAATCAGCAAGACAGCTGATTTGTGAGAAGCTGTCAGGGCAATCAAAACCACATCCCACACTGGATGTTTACCAACACTCTTTCTGCAATAAGTACATAAACATTCATATGAGGCAGAATCCCCAAATAGTAGCACACAAACAGAAGAAAAGGCGAGGGCAGGAGGTAGCAGGCCTAATCACCACACCTTCCTAAAGCAGAGAGATGCAAATATTCTCTGATACAAATTACAAATTTTCACCTAGGTGACCTTAAAAAACATGTTTATATATATATTTAAATATCCTTTGATTTTTAATTCAGAAAAGAGAAAAAAAATCCGTGGATGGCTCATGTTTGCATACAATCATGAGTAAAGGTTTTCTAATCTTCATTAAAAAAATTCACCATCTCTTAAAAGGTTACCTACCTGTAATTTTTCTCCAAAACCATCTTGAGTTGCTTCTAAAACAATGATAGGTGATAGAAGTAAAAGCTTTTTTGGGACACAGAAACCAAAATCTGTTGTTACTTTATATATTCCTTGCTCACTTAACATCATGCCATCTGGGAAAAGCACATCTGGCCTAAAGTTCTCCATAAAGATAATTTCGAGTATCTTCCGATTAAGTGTCAGATGTAAACTTTATAGAAAATCTATTAAACATCATTACATCATGGGAATTATAGCTAGTAATGAAACTATTTTAAAGAGTAGAAGTCAGGATATATAAATCCCTAAGAAAACAGGAAAGCTTTGGACGATTAATTTCTTAACATAAATCCTGAGTAAACTTAGTAATGTTAAAGATAACTGGGAATAATGTGAGAGGAAGCAAAACTTAGGACATTTCTTCCCCACCAGTCCATTCGCTATACATCTCTCCTTCTCTAACACACTAAATTAAAAGTGCTGGCAAGTTTAAGTTTCTCTGATCTACATGTTGGCAGCACGAAGAGTTATAGAACCAAAGAGTGAACATGGGAAAGTGAACTTAATGCATATAGCCTTCCAAAGTACTTATGAATATAAAAGACCTAAATAGTAAAAATAGTAAAATAAATAAATAAAGGATCTACACACTCGCGTACACATACACACCACAATGGGCCGCAATGGGAACGAATAACTCTAGGTTAAGAAAAAAAAAATCAAAAGAACGGTAAAATTACAGAGGAAAACTTAATNA